>NC_133376.1:19887597-20116487 GCF_049309525.1 Garra rufa
ATGGCATTTTAGTCAAAAGACTAGGACTAAATCAAAATTCACTGTCAAAATTAACACTGTCCCCCCGGAGCCATGTGAGGCACTTTTATTATAGATTGATGCACTTTATTGGATTTGTTTTGGACTGTTGGAGAGAAACACCAGTCTATGCAGTCTAAAGCTTGGGAGTGCCAGGATAATTTTTAATACAACTCAGATTGCATTCGTCTGTAAGAAGGAAGTTATATACACCTATGATGTATGAAAGGTGAGTAAATAATACGCTACAGTAGTGTTGGTCCTATCGTCAGCCTGCGAGATCGCCGATACATGATATTATCATTAATGTGCTAATTTATTTAATTATTTACATGCCTAAAACCAGCTCAAGTGTAAGGTGAAGCTATCTACACTGTATGATTAATAAATCTCTTACCGCACACCACACAAATCTACGGCATGGCTCCGACGCGGCAACCGATAATCGTAACTCTAGTCAATGCTTGTGTTTACAGTTATACCGCACACGTCAATGGCGCAGCTCTGACACAGTGACCAGAGCAGTTCGCGGCCTTGTGTTTAAGCTTGAGTTTATACCAGCCGCCCTGCGGCTCGCTGAAGCATCCCGGAAGCGGCTGTCCATGCTACATTGCTAAACTTAGGCTAATCCCCCACTTTATATCTCTCCACCCACCTACGATTCAAATTTCCATAGGCGGGATTTATTTGAATGATATTCTAATAAGTTTTGTGACATCATAACATCCGGAAAACAGTAGTCCAAAGGAGCCGCTCGTTGTAGTTCTTAAAAAGGGATTCTTATAAAACGAAATATCTCCCTTTGGAGTGGACTTTGAGATTTGTAACTTTGTACACTGCCCTCCAAAAGTTTGAAAACCCCTGGCAAAGTGTGGTTTTGGACGATATCAGCATAGTGTGAATCATCTTTGGGCAATCCTTCAGGTGGCTTGGAGTAATATATCAAGTCAGCGTTTGAATAAACGGACAGCTCGGATGCCCAGATTATGAAGAGCTGTAATAGCTGCTAATGATAGATATTCTGATGAATCGAAAATTACGTTTTTTTTCTATGTATAAACTGTTTTTGTAATAAAATATGTTTTCATAGCTTGTGTTGTCCCTTATCAGTGCAAAATTATCACTTTATTATCACTTTCAATTATCACTTGCAGATCAAATGAAGAGCACGGTTTTGTTCCGCTTTCAGCGCATAAACATTATATCAAACATTTATCGAAACTCATGTTATTGTTTCATCTAAGAAAGTTATATCGCATTTTATCACCCAGCCCTAGCTGTGCTTATTTTTTCCCCCGATGTGTGGAAAGACAATAAAAGGGAGAAAATACTTCCTAGGCTTCTAAAAAATGGGCAGTCATTGTTGCGCTTTATAAAGCTCCTTATGCGACGGCACATGTGGCCACGGGCTAGATAAGCCCCTCGGAAAACTTTTTCAGGACTGCCTCGGACAAGCATTGAACAGCCCCTCACCGCTGATGGATTTCCGATGCGATCTCCACCTCAGCGGACATCAGAGCCACTGTGATTAGTCATCCTGGAATGCTTGTCCTTGAGCTGACTTTCTGAAAAATGCATGCCATATGAAACCTAGGAAAAGGACCTAAAGCTTAGTTTTGCTTTAGGTTTGAACTCATTCATTTATTGACATGATTTAGAATCAATGCTATTTATTTCTGCTCCATCCGCTATATCATTGACTCAACTGAACATTGACTGCTCAATCAACAAATAGCTCAGACAGAGTGGCTTGAATCTTTTGTTCTTGCGAATCAATCCTTACGGGACCCGAAACTCATTCTGTTTGATATTAAAGTATATACGAATCCATTCACTTTCAAGTTTGTAATCTTCTCTAGACCAGTCTTTTAAGAGGGACCTCGGTGAGAGAAGACATCAGCGCTAAGACTCTTATCCTGTGTTTGCTGCTATTGATTTCTCGAATCTCAACAACTCTTTATTGATCTCTCCGTTTGTGACCCCATCTGTTGACCCGCCTTTAGTTTTAAAGCAATTTGCCGCAGCGGTACCTCTGCTAAAACGCCTTCCTCTATTCTGTCGGAGATGATGAAGACTGCTGTTTTCGGGCTATTTCTCTGTCAACCAGGACCTTTATTTTTTAGGTCATGTCAATGTCAGGGAACCCAGAGAAACTTTGGTGGAGGACAAAACAGATGAAGAATAACATAGACTGAACTCTTTTGAATTGAGTCTGTAAACAACCATCCAGAATACTCTAGCAACCATGTTGCAACATGATGATTTCTGTCTTTTTTTTATCTGTAAAAAATTAAGATTTGTCTCATATTTCACAGATTGAATAATGTAAAATAATAAGTACAGTAAAATTATATATAAATAATATAAAATAATTGAATTAAGATCAACTTTAACTTTATTAAGTTCTTTATTTTTAGTAATTTATTACCTACACCATCAGTCAAAAGTTTTTGAACAGTACGATTTTTTTAAATGTTTTAAAAAGATCCCTCTCTCTTTTGCTTACCATGCCGGCATTTATTTGATGCAATGTACAGAAAAAACAGTAAAATTGTGAAATATTTTTACTATTTAAGTAACTGTTTTCTATTTGAATATATTTTAAAATGCAATTTATTTCTGTGATTTCAATGCTGAATTTTTAACATCATTACTCCAGTCACTATAATATTCTAATATTCTGATTTTCTGCTCAAAATATTTTTATTATTATTATGTTGAAAACATCTAAAATACTTTCAGGTTTCTTTGACAAATATAAAGTTCAGAAGAACAACATTTATCTGAAATAGAATTTTTTGCAACAATTATTACTTCTGTAATAATTATAAATGTCTCTATCATAACTTTTGATCAATTTTAAGCAACCCTCAAAGTCCCTCCATTATGATGGACTTCTACGTTTTTGAATGGTATAGTGTATAATGTTATAAAAGCTTTTTATTTCAGATAAATGCTGATTTTTGGATCTTTCTGTTTATTAAGGAATCGTGAAAAAATATACTCAACTGTTTTAAATATTGATAATAATAGTAATAATAATAATAATAGTAATAAATGTTTATTAAACAGCACAATTTTTTACAAATTTTGCTGTACTTTGGATCAAATAAATGCAGGTTTGGTGAGCAGAAGAGATTTAAAAATAAACATTAAAAACCTTACTGTTCAAAAACTTCCTTTGGGATATTTTCCTGAGCCCTCAGTATTTTCCACAGCATCAAAGTATAATTTCTCTATTTTTTTTCTCTCCCTGTGGCGTATATAAGATTCTGATCAAATTATAGCTCCAAAAAGCAACTGACCTATTTTCTCTTTAGTAAATCACGGGTAGAGCCGGCAGCAAAGACAAATAGCATTTCTACTGCAACACCACAATCTGGTATTATGATTTCATGATGAAACTGACATAGCCTGCGCTGACAGCTTTTATCCATCATGCAACCATTCATATATATGCAGCTGGATTTCTTCCATCTCTCATTTTAAATCTAGGGCCTTCACAGATTAGATCATTCAGGTTGTTTTTCGCCTCTGTATGCCTCCAAAATGGCAGTCAATAGAGTGCTGATTCAAAATAAGGGCTTTCTAGTCTCTATGAAAGAAGCCTTGACAGGAAATATGTCTCTTTTGATGTTGCTTTCCTGTTCTTTTGAGTGTGAACCATAAAGCTGCAGCAGTAAACGAATTCATGCAAAACAACTACCTTCTTGCATGTCATGTGCATTTGGTGAGAAAATTTAATACAGGAAATATCTTGCCACCATATTCTATGCACATGGTAATATATTTCTCTGAACCTTTTTTCACGCTCTTCCTTCTTATCTTTTTTTTGAGCATAATACCTTCAGTTTTAGTTTACACCTTGCAGAATCTGCAAAATGTTAATTATTTTACCAAAATAAGAGGGTTCATACAAAATGCATGTTATTTTATTTAGTACTGATATGAATATGATATTTCACATAAATTACGTTTACATATAGTCCACAAGAGAAAATAATAGCTTTTTTATTAATTTATTAATTTATAAAAATGAACCTTTTCAAAAGTTTACACACCCTTGATCCTTAATACTCTTTTGTTACCTGAATGATCCACAGCTGTGTTTTTTTTATTTAGTGATAGTTGTTCATGAGTCCCTTGTTTGTCCTGAAGAGTTAAACAGACCACTGTTCTTCAGAGAAATTCTTCAGGTTCCACAAATTCTTTGGTTTTTCAGGTTTTTTGTGTATTTGAACTTTCCAACTTTCCAACTATGACTGTATGGTTTTGAGATCCATCTTTTCACACTCTGGATAACTGAGGGACTCATATGCAACTATTACAGAAGATTCAAACACTCACTAATGCTCCAGTAGGAAACACGATGCATTAAGAGCTGGGGGTGAAAACTTTTGACCTCTTATTTTGGTTAAAAATAATTAACATGTTGCAGATTCCGCCAGGTGTATGTAAACTTTTGACTTAAACTGTTAGGGATGTGACGAGATCTCCTATCTCGCGATATCTGACTGGTCTTGCGTGAACGTGACGTAATCTTCGAAAAACATTTTGCTCCACTGATGCTTACAATGGGAAACAGGTGTTAAAGGTGTCATAGAATGCATTGATACAATATTTTAAATTGTTCTCTGATATCTACATAGAAGGTATATGGCATAGGAAAGGGCAAAAATTATTTTATGGATATTACAAGTCCATTTACACCCCTAGGATTTGTCCCTAGAATTAAATGGTCTGTTATTGCCTTATTTGGAAGGTTCATGAATAATAATGATGAGCTCTGCTCTGATTGGCTGTTTCACAGAGCGGCTCATTTCAGTAGCTCACACATGGAGAAAAATTTATATTTAATCACGGCCCGAGCCGCTATTGTTGCTAGCAGTACTTACCACATATTTAACAAGTTTAGATGCTGTCAGCGGTGATCAGGATCTGCAAATCATTCACCATTGTCGGCGCAGTCATCTCTCCTTACTCTGTTTATGTGGTAAGTGAAATCTTATGTACCCGTGTCCCTTTAGTGGCTCGCTTTATTTTATTAGAATGCGTTATTTGTTTTCTGTGCCTTTCGAGTACAGACACTACCCCATCCCTGCACTTAACATCCCCTGCACAACCTGGAACATAACATTTATACCCGTGATCTGCCATTTTCACTATTGTCCTGGCTTTGTTTTTTCACAATAGCCTACCTGCAGAACTTCTGATGACTGGGCTATGCAAATGTTGGAGTTGTGATTATTAATGATCCCGAGACTATAACGTCATAGTCTGTTATGTTAGGATTGACCTATTTTTTAGTGGTCTTTTGCAAACACCAGATTTATATAAAGAGAAGAGATTGCAAAGTCTTTATTAAAGGATAACTGTTGCCAAAATGCAACCTGGGCTGTTTTTTTTTTTTTACTGTAAACGAGACAAACTTATATCTAAAAGCATAATTACGACAAACGAGCCGTTTTTGAGATTGACCGTGATTTAGTTTTGTGGTCAATGGCCGGTAAATGGGAATACTAGGGGCATACATTTGAGTGCATCAAAATCGATATTTTTTACAACATTAAGAAGGCTCGACACACCATGACACTTTGCTCGAAGTATCGCCTGGGTCTCTACACATGAACTTGAGCATTGAGAACATTGTTTGTGTACACAGAGTTTACTAAAAAGAAAGTTTTTGAACAACTCACTTACATTGTTTGGGTTTCCGCTCACGGCCGTCTTGCCAGCCAAGAAGTATCGATCTCCGAATGCGAATGAATGGACTCCATAGGACAAAATATTAGGCTTATATGAGGCTCTTTTTACAACTAGAAGTTTAATATTGTTTTTCACTTGCGACAAAACAACGAATTAGCCGTGCATTTATATGGAAATATGCTTTAGGAGCTATCCATCTTTACTCTCCTCGCATTTGGAGATCGACACCTCTTGACTGGCAAGACGGCCGTGAGCGGAAACTCAAACAGTGAAAGTGAGTTGTTCAAAACCTTTCTTTTTAGTAAACTCTGTGTACACAAACAATGTTCTCAATGCTCGAGTTCATGTGTAAAGACCCAGGCGATACTTCGAGCAAAGTGTCATGGTGTGTCGAGCCTTCTTAGTGTTGTAAAAATATCGATTTTGATGCGCTCAAATGAATGCCCTTAGTATTCCATTGACCACAAAACTAAATCACGGTCAATCTCAAAAACGGCTCGTTTGTTGTAATTATGCTTTTAGATATAAATTTGTCTCGTTTACAGTAAAAAAAAAAAAAACAGCACAGGTTGCATTTTGGCAACAGTTATCCTTTAAGTGAGACAATGACTCCTTCATTTTTTTTTTTATTTAGTTTGAATATATATTTAAATTACTTAAGCAATTAACATTTTATCAGAACCACTAGCAAATGACTTTTTTTTGTTTTTTTGTCTTTTTTTTTCTTCAGAATCATGAGAGAATCATGATCTCAATTTATTTAAAATAATTGCGATTTTCAATTTATGCAGCTTTATGCAATAATGCAGCTTCAGTTCACATGTTTATTACAGCATATAATTCATTAAAATAGAAGTTTAATTTTATAAACTACAAGTTCATATCAAAATGCTCATGCATTTTGTTTTTCTACTTTATAGTGGAAACAGCTATTTTACGTGATTAAAATGTTCTTTGCACTCAGAAAAAACATGGTTCTTTTCTATAAGGCAGCGTTGCAGAAACCTCTATTTGGAAGCTTTATTTTTAAAAATGAAATGGCTGCATCAATATTTATTCCATTGTTGATGCTTTCAGGCATCAAATCATATTTTTTTAATGCGTGGAAACTAAACCAAAAAAATGCAGGGCAGAAAATTCAGTATCAGGGCAGTTCTCCAGAGGAAAAAAGATTTCATAATGACTTCCAGGATGTAAGCTTTTAGTTTATTTAGTCATCCCTATATTATTAACCATTATGTTGTCATCCTATATGCATTATGTTTGAAAAAAGGTTTGTTACCCTGAAGCAACACGATGCAATGGAGGGTTAACTCACTTTCCTCTTTCAATACTCGTCAACACACCCTCTAAACCCTGTCCGTCCTTTGGGATTTTCCCTTTGATTCTCTGCTCTGATCCTGCAGCTCTGTTTCTCACAACATGTTAAGAAACCAGGGCGTAAAAAGAAAGAACAGCACAGCAGACATCCTCCATTCTCCAGGAGGGAACAGCAGAGCACTTGCTATTTACAGCACGTTCACCGTCATCTGATTGATGGTGGAGATGTCGGAGAGACGCCAGCGCTCCATCCAGTTCACCGACGTTGGGTCGCTCCTGTGGAGAGAGTGAATTATTATGACAGGTTGAAAGCGGCTGCTCAGGCATGAATGTGTTATGCTGACTCTGCAGTTGCCCTTCTCTTGTCTCTGTCTCTCTTTGTCTGTCGTCTTCTCTCTCGTTCGTTGCTTCAGACAGGTAGCCCTTATCTTTGATGAGCACAGGAAACTCTAATAATAATGCAGGATGTTGGACCTGTATGATTAGAAACAGTCTTTGTGTCTGCTGTTATCTGTTTTGCCACTACCGCACATATTCTTTGGGATATGCAAAACTCCTACAGTGTCTCTTGTAGTATTTTTATTATTATTTTATTTCCCAAGGTCTGCTTATAATGTTAGTCTAAGTTTCTTGGTCCAAAAATAGTCGTATTTTTAATTTCGCATGATTATTTTCTACCCTCCCTCTAGTCTCATAAAAAGAAGTCTGGTGCACATTACAGCTTGCGGGGTGTTTACACAACACCATTTCCAACTAAAACACAAAACTTTTTATGCATTTTAGACACTCGAATACACAACAACAGCATTTGAAAACAACTTTTGAAAACAGGTGCAAGTGCAAGTTTTTGAAATCAATAGCATTATTGTCTATTTGTAAATTACAAAAAATCAAACTTGTGAAAGCGGTGACGTTATGTGAATGTGTATTACATATTCAGTCTGGTCTGGCATGCATAATACACTGTACAAAAAACTGCAAAAAATACAAAGGATCAACTTTTCCATTTTTAGTACATCATTGTTGTGGTAGATGAGACAATCTGACTCTCAGGTATTCAACCAACCAGAATTTTCTTGACTTATGTAGAATTTTTTTTATGGATGGGTTTATATGGTTTCACAACCATAGACTGCTGTGGGGGGAAAAAACATAAAACATCTCTAATAATAATAAC
Source organism: Garra rufa (assembly GCF_049309525.1). NCBI lineage: Eukaryota > Metazoa > Chordata > Actinopteri > Cypriniformes > Cyprinidae > Garra > Garra rufa. The sequence continues at coordinate 19,895,819 of NC_133376.1, forward strand.
TGTTATTGTGCAGCATTATGCAGCATCTTTGTTTTCAGTGTGGACAGACAAATTTCTGGTGGCGTGTCTTGTTATTACTCCTTGTAAGACTTTGATATGATAATGACCTCTGTTATGAAAGACCTCTTCAAAAGTTGCATACTAAATATGTACTTTTCAAAAATTTGCATTTTATTTTTTATGTTTTTGTGTTATGCTATGTAATGTTTATGTTATGAACGTAGTCTCTAATTCTCTCCTAATGTGCATTTATTTGATCAAACCATAAAAACAATAATATTGTGAAATATACAAATTTTAAACAGTGTTTTTTACATTTTAAATTACCAGTCAAAAGTTTTTGAACAGTAAGATTTTTTATGTTTTTGAATAAGTCTCTTCTGCTCACAAAGCCTGCATTCGTTTGATCCAAAGTACAGCAAAAACAGTAAAATTTACTATTTAAAATAACTGTTTTCTTTTTGAAAATATTTTAAAATGTAATTTATTCCTGTGATTTCATGCTGATTTTATTTATTTATTTATTTTTCAGAAATCATTCTTATATTCAGATTTTCTGCTAAAAGTTTTTCAGGTTTCTTTGATAAATAGAAGTTCAGAGGAACAGCATTAATCTGAAATATAAATCTTTTGCAATGTAACATTATAATTTTTTTTTATCATCGCGTTTGATCAATTTAAAGCATAATAGTAATAATTTATAGTAATAATTTCTTTCCTAAAAAGCTTTTCATTTCAGATAAATGCTGATATTTGAATCTTTCTATTCATCAAAGAATCCTGAAAAAATGTACTCAAAACAGTTGTGCTGAAAGCCATGATACATTTCCCCAAGATTCTGTGATGAATACAGAGTTTATTTGAGAGATCTTTTCTAATATTATACTGTCTTTACTGCCTCTTTTGACCACTTTAATATGTTTTGCTGAATAACAGTATTAATATATTTTAGAAAAGGAAAGTCCTGTTTTCCAAGGAGAGTCAGTGGCACTCATGAGAGATTTTTCAGAAACTCAGAAACTGTTCGGAAACATCTCTTTCTTAGAATAATTAGGTTGCGCAGTTGCTCCAGGGTCTCAGAGCGATCACAGGCTTGTCCTGATGTGCAACTCCCAACTTACACATGTCATACTCAACTGACTGGAACATGGAACTGTAATTATGATATCAGATGTTTCAAACAGATTATAAATCACTTCGGCACTGATTAATGAACCTTATCAGACAAACACTTGCAGAATTAGCATTCTGAATTGCAACTAGGTGCGTACTGTATAGTGGCTACTATTTAACATACAATGTAAACGTTAGTTCAGGCTGATCTCATTGTTTATACGTAGGTATTAGTACGTAACATTTAGAAGCACAAAACATACTTTTTGTCAATTTTTATTGATGCTCAAAATGCACAATTTGGACGTATTTTAACGTTTAAAACATACAAATGGCTACGTATTTTTAGCAAAAAACATAAAATATTTACAAACCTTTTACATCATTAAAATATCAATTTTTATCATTTTATTCATAATCGATTTAGATTTTTAGATCCATTAACCTACCCCCAAAACCCAAACCTACCCATTTATAGCTAATATAAAAATCTAATTGACTGAAATATGCAGGAAAATATTATCCAGATTATTATCCTGATCAGGGTTGCCAGGTCCAAAAACAATTTCCAACCCAAAGTTCATTAAAAATCAGCCCAAAAGGAATGAAAACTAGCCCAATTTTTGTCCAATCACAGCAGAAAGCTGCTTTATTTCATTATCAGCATGCATATTACTAGAATATTGGCCATTTATTAGTACTAATTAAGCACATATTAATGCCTTATTCTACATGACCTTATTCTACATCCCTAATCCTACCCAATACCTAAACCTAACAACTATCTTACTAACTATTAATAAGCAGCAAATTAGGAATTTATTGAGGGAAAAGTCGTAGTTAATAGTGAATAAGTGTTACCTATTCTAAAGTGTTACCCAATATTCATTTACCATTTTTATGAAAGGAAATGCTTCGAGAATGCATGTAAACATAACTTTTTTTTATTTTTTTTATGTAATTTAATTTAGGGCCTTATGAAATTCACTTTATTTTTCCCTAAATTCTGTGTTTTCCATTTTATTTATTTTGTGTTTCATGTTTTTGTTTTCACTGTTTTTGTGTTTCATAAAAAATCCTGTCTAATGAAATAGGTAAATAAAACTTTATGCCGTTTGTGTCCCATGGCAAACAAAGTAAATATTACATGATAAGTAATGAATAAACAATAGCAGAAATGTTACTCATTTTAAGGGTTTAAAGTGTAGTTAACGATATGTATTCCTCAAAACGCGTTGGCAGCAGAAATCACACAGAACAAATAATGTTTTCTCATATTACGAAAATAAGTAAACAATTTATTAATGCAATTAAAAACATAATACCATAGATAAGACAATGGAAAACAATAATAATAAAATTCATTTGTATGTCAGAAAAGTTGTTCATACGTAAATTAAAGTTTTTGTGTCATTAGTTTATCAGTATTGTATGTTAAAATGCTGAAAATATGTCAGTATTGTATGTTTAGATCAGGTTTAGATGCTGTAAATATTTCAATATTGTACCTTTTAGAGTCTGTAAAAGCGTAAGTAAATGTGCTGTTTGTGGAACCACATTTTACGTAAAATACATACGAGTTATTATCAGATCACATTGCGTAGTCATGCTATTTGGTCAATTTCAAAGTCATGATTATTATCCTCTGCCTTAGTCTACCTAACTGCTAGATTTAAAATGCAGAACCTGTAGTATGCATGCAAATGGATTGCATTGTGGGTAATGTTACCCCAGCTGTTACTGAATACTGCATATTTTGAGAAATTTGTCATCCACATACTAAGTGGCATTTGCACATTTCATTATGTTTACTGCACACATTTCTATTTCCAAACTCGAGTGGTATGATAAAATGCTGAGTGCAGCATCACTGACAGATGGAGGACGCACAGTGCTCTTTACACTGACAGAACAGCAAATTTATCTTTGTAGTGCATCCTCCGAAATTTCAACTGTTTAAATTGTTTTCGAATCGAGAGAATCTGGCCTCCATTTCTCAAAGCCTGCGTCTCTCAAAGAACATTTTGTTCAGTAGGGCACGCAGAGTTTATGTGTGACAACAAGATTTTTAGATTATTTGTGGTGCTTTCTAATGCTAGGGTGGACGCCAGACTGATGCTATGTGAATGCTAAAGTGGTTGATTTCTGAAGGATTATGTGACTGGAGTAATGATCCTAAAATTTCAGCTTTGAAATCACAGGAATAAATTACATTTTAAAATACTAAAATAGAAAACAATTATTTTAAATAGTAGAAATATTTGAAGATTTTTACTGTTTTTGCTGTACTTGGTGAGAAGAAGAGACATCTTTAAAAAAAAAAAATTAAAAATCTTACTGTTCAAAAACATTTGACTGGTAGTGTACCTTAATTTTTTTTTATCATGTTTATATGTAATATGTCATTGGTGTACACTTTACTCCTGTATACATGTGGTTCATTCGGTCAACAGCTAGACAACATAATTTACCTATACAAAACACTGCTGTAAGAACATGGTATATCTGAGGACAACATCACTATTTTTGATCCTATCGTTTGCCTTATTTATCCAATGTGAAATCCATTGTGAAATCTCTGATATTCTGTTCCTGAGATCCATCCATCAATGTCTTTTTTTGCTTGTTCAATCATCCACCACACAGAAATGGTCAGATTGCTTAGAAAAAGAACAGCACAGCTTTTCTAAAAAATGCATGATTTGAGGTATAATTCATGCCAGTAGCACAAACGATGCATGACAAGTTGTACGCCAAAGTTTAATGCTAAAGGTTAGGAATTTGCTCAAATCCAGTAATTAAAACCAAAATGGATTAAAATGGTGTTTTACCTCATTATAGGATTAGTGTTTTCAAAATCCACTTCTGAGAATTACAGCAATGAGCAAACTGTCACTGTCTCAATATTAGGACAGGAGGAACCTGCAAGCACAGCAGAGAAGACATCAACTGCTCTGCACACTGACCATCCAGCAGTCTGAATTTGATAAATGTCTTTGTCTTTATTGAATGCTTTCCATTGTGCCTGCACATTATTGAAGCATAGTAAAATAACTCACAGCGGCTGTTGTTTGCTCCCCCGCCTCGAGTTGGAAGGGCTTTCCTCCTCCGTTTGATGTGTTACTCGCACACATTTCATTAAGAGCCCGAGTGCTCAGTTCTCTTTCATGAGTTCATGTTTATTAAAGCCATACGCTGAGGCACAGAGGCTTTACAGCAAAATAAATCGAGGTAGGCTGCAGCTGGGTCTTGATTTACCATCAGGTTATTTTCTAGGAAAGACCTCATGGACTTTTTGATTAATCCACAAAGATGAACTACTTCCACACTCAATATGAAGCAAGTCAGTTCCCTTGGTGGCCATCATGGTAATGTTCCCAGTCAGCTACTAGAATGGGAAAGCACTGACAAAAAATGCCAAATTCATTGAAAAAGTTCTTACAGATTTTCCTCATCTCAGCTCAAATCAAGCTAAAATAACTAGTATTTTTCTGGTCAGTTGAGCTAATGCACATATGTGCCTTTGTCAATAAGGTAATTGGCCATTTCAGCTAAAAGTTGAGTTTTCCTTTACTATAATTGCAATATTGAACACTATGATTGCTTCTATTCATTTTCCACAAATGGTCGGTTTCATGCTTATGTTGTTTCTGAGATGATGTGTAGAAAGGCTCAGCTCAGCTCAGCACTTAGTGCATTTAAAAAAGTTACTTTTAAAAAAAAGTATCATAAAAATATCATGAATTGTTTGAGATATTGAAATTTAAAGGTGCAATGTGTAATATTTAAGATGATCTCTAGACAGAAATGCAATATACATAACTATGTTTTCAGGGGTGTATAAAGACCTTACTTAATGAACCATTATGTTTTTATTACCTTAGAATTAGCAGTTTATATCTACATACACCACGGGTCCCCTCACATGGAAGCCGCCGTTATGTTTCTACAGTAGCCCTAAACGGACAAACTGCTCTACAGATCGCGTTTCATTGTTGTTCTAGCGGAAAAACACTGACACAATGATGGACAAGTAACTAATATTTACAATAACATTGTTTTATTGAATTAAGTAAATATAATTCCTTAATTTACGTTTTAAAAGAAACCTCATTACTCTTTGCTGTCTAAAACGACGACATCTTAATAGATGTAATAGGTTACTTTTGCGGGTGGAAGTGGGACAAAGAATGTCGCGAGCGGGAGTAGGACGAAATAACATATATTTCTGCGGGAGCGGGACAGAAACTTGCGGGTGCGGTACTAAAAAATATGTCCCTTGCAGGACTCTAAAATTTTGAGCTGCCGTTCAGTCTGTATTTAACAGTGCGATGAAACTTGATGCGTCGAGTCCAAAGCAATCAATCACAGAACACGAGAGAGACCATGCTTTGATCATTTTCATTTAAAACATTAATAATGAAATTAAACAATTTTAGGATAATATTTAAATGAATTTTAAGCTATTTCGCGGCACTCTGGAGGCCCACCGGTTTAGAATATCTGTTCTACATGAAACTTGAAACGCAATAAAATACACCCAGTACCCAAATAATGCCTTGTCTGTTTTTTCTCGCAAACAATTTGCGCCCCCTTTCCGATCTCTCCTGGCCCCCCCAGGGGGGCGAGCCCCCCCTGTTGAGAACCACTGCCCTAAAGAATCATATGAACTTGTGGAAAATGGGCATCCGATGACCCCTTTAAGGCTAAAAGTAGCCGTTTTAGGAGAAAAAGGCTCTAACAATCCCAGATGAGGAAGAAGGGTCTTATCTAGTGAAACGTTACGTGAATGTTATTAATTTTAATTTCTTTGAATTGAGTTGGCAGCATAAATCACACAGAACAGAACGAAATGTTATTATTTTATATTACAAAAATAAGTAAACAATGTAATGCAATTGACATAATTCTGTTGATATGACAACTATATACAGCTATAACACAATAATAATATAATAAATGCCACGATTTCAATATGCATAAGAATCTAAGTCTGTGAAATTGTTCATACGTGATCATTTACATTTTAGGCAGGGTTGCCAGCTTTTTACAACAAAATCCGCCCAATTGCTAGTCAAAACTAGTTCAAAACTAGCCTAGTCATATTTTGGGGGAGTTCCATTGGTAAAGCTTTGCATTTCAGAGGCTAAATATCACATTATTGGGGATGCTTCAAACCACGGACATGAAAATCAATCCGCGGCAACAGTGTTAAAGTAGCCCAGTTCCGCAGGAAATCCGTGGCCCTGGCAACACTGATTTTGGGTGTTGTCAATATGTCAGTATTGCGCATTTAAATGCTGAAAATATGTCTGTATTGTATGCTCAGATGCTGTAAATACACCAGTATTGTACGTTTTAGTGTCTGTAAAAACGTAAGTAAATATATGCTTTGTAGAACCACATCTTACGTAAAATACATACAAATTATCATGAGTTCATGTTAGTTTTATAAATGTCTTTGATTTATTTACCTGTATTTTATATTTTTTACCCCAATGTAGTAATAAAATGTACAGCTAGTGTGTTTTTTCTCTCTGAACAATGCAATTTTGACCCAGTGCAACTTGTAGTGTACCTTGTTTTTCAGAAAATACAGTATCATTCTTTTGTAAAACATCCATAAAGACAATTGAAAAATCTCAGAACAGAAACAATGCGTGGTATCCAGCATGTCTGGGCCTGTCAGAGGTGATTGGCTGTAGATTGTCAGTTCTATAGATCTGCTGATGGTGGATGTACTTGGCTTTCTATATAGGGGATCTTACATCATGCGTTGAGGGAAACAGTAATAAGTGTAGCGTTGCCATAACGGTGTGATTGCATCATTCACAGCACTGGCTGATAAAGGATTTTCCATAGCCAGCTATATGATTACTCAAATGTGAGCTCTGTTTATTTTGTTCTGGACTCTTTCTTAAGAAGGGATGGCGTTTGCTCTGGTAGTTTTAATGTGTGTTTGCAATTTCACCTTGGGTGGGCAGAGAATCGGTACATAATGAAATTTTCTCCATCCATTTACAAAGGCTCCTGCCTTGTCGCACTTCCCCTTTCTCTGCTTCTCAGTTTCCCACTGACTCGTTCACCTGTTCTTTGAGGTCGTGCCCAGTGCCTGCACTTTATGTATACAGGCTGTGGGATTTTAGCGTCATGCTGATGCTGAATGCCTTTGATCTCTTGGACTGACCCCAGAAAGAAAGGCGTATGCTTTTGAAATACTGCATTCTGCCAGCATTCCCATGATCAACAGCTCAGAACATTTCCCATTTTGTTACGACCTCGAACAAACAACTAAAGCCTTGCAGCATGAAAGTACAGGGTAATATTCTGGAGATTTCATGGCTGTTAGAGAGAGGAGAGTTTCAGCATACAATACAATTTTAAAAATTCTTTGGTGATGGATGCCATGCTTGTAATTTGTGTGAATAAATTGTTGTTTTCAAATCTGTATGTGCTATATATATATATATATATATATATATATATATATATATATATATATATATATATATATAGTCTGCTGAAGCTATAGATAGATTGTTGTTTTAAATTTAATGGCTTTGGCTATATGCCCATTCAAGACAGGATATTGTAGAGAAGGCTCTCATTCAGAAGTGGCACCATGTGGATATAAATGGCACTGAAAATAGGTACTAAAACTAGCAGCAATAGGCTGTATTGCGAGAATCTTTCTCAGAGGGGTTGTGAGTTATGTGACGTGAGGAGATATAATTCAGAGAAGCTCTTTGTTGGAGCAGAAATTGCTGCATCTCTGGGTCAATGTCCAGCAGTCTAAGTTGATCGGTATGTTCATAAGACTACTGTATTTTTCAAATTTTCTCTTTTCCATCTTTTTAAAGGTTGATTAAAAACAACCTCACAATAAACTCTGACTTTTTTTCCTCAGAATTGTGATATAAACATGCAATTGCGAGTTATAAAGTCATATTTGTAAGATATAAATTCGTAATTTTGACTTTTTCTCAGAATTGTGATATAAACTCACAATTTTGAGTTAAAGAGTCAGATTTGCAAGATATAGGCCCGGTTTCACAGACAGAGCTAAGCTTAAGCCAGGACTAGGCCTTAGTTATATCACGACATTTAAGCAGCTTTTATAAAAATTCCTTAGAAGAAAGCATTACAGGTGTGCATCTTGAGACTGAACAATGGCCCTGACATTTTTTAAGATATGTCAGAGCAAGATATAGAAAGTTGTGACTAGCCTTAAGTCATGTCTGTGAAACCCGGAGATAAACTCGCAAATCTGACTTTTTTCACAGCATTGCATGACCACCTCACAATTGTGAGTTATAAAGTCAGATTTGCAAGATATACACTCAAAATTTTGACTTTTTTTCTCTCAATTGTGCATTTATATCTTGCAATTTTGACTTTTTCCTTTAGAGTTTAATTTTTATAACTTGCAATTCTGTTTTTTTTTTAAATTGCACATTTACTCACAATTCTGACTTTTTGTCTTGCAATTGTGAGTTTATATCTTGCAATTCTGACTTTTTCTTGAAATGTTGAATATATAACTCACAGTTCTGACCTTTTCTCCCAATTGCATGTTTGTATCTGACTTTTTATATTTCACAATTTTGACATTTTTTGCCATTTCAAATTATAATATAATTATAAATATAACTCACAATTTTGGCTTTTTCCCTCAGAATTTCAAATATATAAGTTGCAATTCTGACTGTTTCTCTCAATTGCATGTTTATATCTCACAATTCTGACTTTTTTTCTTGCAATTGTGAGTTTATATCTTGCAACTCTGACATTTTCTTGCAATTACGAACTGATAACTCGCATTTCTGACTTTTTTCTCTCAATTGCACATTTATATCTCACAATTCTGACTTTTTTTCTTGCAACTACGAGTTTATATCTTGCAATTCTGACTTATTTCTTGCAATTACGAAATTTATAACTCGCCATTCTGACTTGTTTTCTCTCAATTGCAAGTTTAAATCTCGCAAAAAGAGTTTTTTCTTGAGAAAAAGTCAAGTGCAAAAAATTTTTTTTTTTTCTATTCAGTGGCAGAAACGGGTTTCTGCATTTGTTTGATTAAAAATACAATAAAAACAGTAATATTGTGAAATGTTATTGCAATTTAAAACAAAGGTTTTCTATTTTATATGTTTGAAAATGTAATTTATTCCTGTCATGGCAAAGCTGAATTTTCATCAGCCATTACTTCAGTCCTCAGTGTCTCAGAAATCATTCTAATATGCTGATTCAGTGCTTAAGAAGCATTAAAACATTTCTTCTTATTATCAATGTTGTAAACTTTTGTTGTTGTTGTTGTTGTTGTAACATTGTGCTGCTTAATGGTTTTGTGGAAGCTGTAATAATTTATTCATGATTCTTTAATGAACAGAAAGTTCAAAATAACAGCATTTAAAACTGTAAAATGATAAATGTCACTGTCACTGTTATAAATGTCACTTTTCATCAGTTTCATGTGTTCTTGATAAATAAAAGTATTATTTTTTTTTGGGAAAAAAATCTAGACCACAGTTTTCCACATTCACTTGCAGACCACAGTTTTTTTTGAGCCAAATTTTCTGAGCCATAAATTCAACGTGACTCTTGGGATGGAGGAACATGCATGACATCCAAGGCTGCAGGCAATGAAAAATATTTAATGCAGTGTTTATCTGTATAAGTTTATTATTTAGCTGGCTATATTATAGCAAAATACTTTTGGCCAACTTTAAATTGATAGTGTATCTAGCTGTGGTCTCTGGGCTGGTATTTGGGAAGCTGAATTCCCACTTGCACACCTACATGCATCTAATCTCAGAGAACAGAGAAACACATGCCCAATTATTACTGGCCCTGTCCAACTGATCTGGTATTGACGCTTTGTAATTAAACTTTCTTTTCATGTGGGATGTTTGGATCCCACAGCTCAGAATTACTCCACCTCCAGAAACCACCTACACACCTTTAGCTCAATCTGCCTCTCCTTCCCACCCCTGCTTTTCTTCACTCTTCTTGCAGCACAAACACAAAATCCTAAGAGATTGGGAGAGAGTTATTACTAATAAATATGGGAAAAAATTGTGAATTTTTATGAGAATTAGCAAGTTTAACTGTTTGGTGGTTTAAGGCAACATTTTAATTCTACTGATCCTTTTTTTAAAGCACAACCTCTAAATCACTATCGCATGTTATTTAAAGGTGACGTTTTGATTTCACACTGGGAAATAAGGGGCATTTATGTCAGGCAGGCAAGTACAAGCCAGTATTAGGTTTTTCTTTTTATTTGATTTATTTTTTATTGCTTTTTCTGCTGTCTCCTCCTAAGCTGTGTTGGTGTCAATCTCCAAGTACTATTTATTTTTCTTATTTTCTTTCCTCAACTAAAGGATCCTTTTAAATTGAGCAGCTTCGAAGGCGAATTTCCACCATAGTGAAGCGTTTTCTGAAGCCTCTTTATTTTGATGAAATTGTTTCACTGTCATTCATATTTAGTTGTGCACACTGCACAAAAGTCTTACAATCCTCAAATTTGTCAGAATGTCATGAAAATGGTTAACCAGCAGTTAATAACATGTTCTGGGTGTTTTTAAGCATGTTGCTATACAATGTCTAAGGGTGTGTTCACACTAGTCATGTTTGGTTCGATTAAAATGAACTCTGGTGCGATTGCTCTGTTAGTGCGGTTTATTTGAGTAAGTGTGAATGCTGCCATCTGAACCCTGGTGTGCACCTCTAAAAAGATGGGTCTCGGTCCACTTCCAAACAAACTCTGGTGCGGTTTGAATGAAATATGAACGCAACATGGACCAAATACTTTTAAACGAACCAAAAACAGGAAGATGTGACGCTATGAGACATGATTTCACAAAGGGAACAAGCGGTGTATCCAAAACAAATTTAGCAGAGGGCAAATGTGAACCAACGAGGAGGTAAAATGCCTTTTATGAGTTTTTTGTGAGTTCAGAAGTGATGAAAATAAAATTATATACATGCAACAATGAACGCGCTTCATCCAGCAGACAGCATTAGGTGTATTCGACTTAAAGTGAACACACATTTTCCTTTTGTTAGGAGTGTTCGGTGAGTTATGTCACAAAATATACGTCACTCAACCCGACCAATCAGGTTGTGAACGTATACTATACCTTTAGGTTCGATATCTTTAGGTTTGCTGTTTAGCTAAAATGCCAGTGTGAACACTAAGTGAACAAGAACCAAAATGTATAATTTTCCGTTTTGGTCCGGACCAAATAAACCAAACAAACTGAATTACAAGTGTGAACACACCCAAAGGCATTCTTGGTGGACTTGGTTTTAATCATTGGTGTTTTGTATGGTAGCTAGGTAGTTGCTTATTAGATACAGTTGTAAGACTACAATTATAAGAAGTGATAGTTTACCCAAAAGGGGATAGTTTACCCATCATTGACTCACCATAATGTCATTCCAAAGACTTTTGTTCATCTTTGGAACATGAATGAAGATTAGTTCACCCAAAAATGAACACCCTCATGTCGTTCCAATCCTGTAGGACCTTCATTCATCTTTGTAACACAAATTAGAGCCCTGCACGTTCCTTAAATCTAAGCCCTAGCCCGGCCCTGGCCCGAGACGCACAGGCTGTAGCCCGGCCCTTGTCTGACAGCTTATCAAAATTTTTGGCCCGAGTCCGACCCGAAGCCCGTCTTTTTTTCCGTCAAACAGCTCATACTGTTACAGCCATTAAAATAGACCTGGGGCCTCATGTACAAAGACTTGCGTTGAATTATTACTAAAACATTGCGTACGGACAAAGCTGTAAATGTGCGTACGCAGTAAAAAAATCAGATGTATGAAACACTGCGTACGCGGAATTCCACGCATATCTCTTTGTACATCCGAATTAACGTGAAATTGAGCGCACATGCACGAGCGCAAAACCCCTCCCTGCCTCCTCCCCCGTATTAATATGGTAATGACTCCACTTTGGCAAAACCAAACGAAAAAGCAAGCAAGAGAATCTTAACAGAATGTGAATTGAAGGTGCTCCTCAAAAATTATACATTTTGGTTCTTGTTCACTTAGTGTTCACACTGGCATTTTAAAAAACTGTTATTTGCAAGTTTGTAAAAAAAAAAAAAAAAATAGAGTGGGAGAGTTTAGCTGACGCGGTTAACGCAGTGGGGTCTGAACATCGCACTATGAACGAATTAAACAAGAAATGGTCCGATGTAAAGGTGCAGGTGGAGAACAGCGGCGACTTAGCCTACGTTTCAGCCCATCAGTCAGAGTCATAGAGCGCAAGCAGATGAACATCGTTGTCTTGTAACGGTAAAATATCTTGTTTGAATAAGTGCAACGTTGTCTTTATGAAATAAACAATAGTAGGCCTATGTCTATAAAGGTTCATATAATGCCTCATCACACGGTGTGATGTTGACATAATGTGATTTGTTTGACACAAAGCAACCGAGTGATCCTTGTCAGCTAGGTAAAATATTTTATAAGAAATTTCTATTTTGATTTTGTGGTTATCTGCTGAATTTGCTGATGCTTGTAAATTACATGATGTAATTTATTAACATTTCATCATATTATATAGCCTATATAGCCATTGAGAGGGACATCCCAGTGGATCGCAGTGTTGTATATATACATACACATAAGATATTTACATACCCTCTATATGTATATTATCTGTATAAAAGTTATTAATACTATTTAAATATAAAATAAGAATATTATTGTGTGTTATTTTTTTGGTGGTGGAGGGGTTGGGGGGGGGGGGGGGGTGCCCTTTTTTCAGTTTCAGCACATGCCCCTCAAAAGGTCTGTGCACGGCTCTGGTGCCACCGGCATTTCAGCTGCCCAATCGCCCGCTCTACAAGTGCGAGAATGGGCATCATTGTATCTGCGCTCTTGGTCAGTTTGTGGGTTGTTGAGGGGGGTTACCAGCCACGTCTTTAATGGATAACCGCGGTCTCCTGATATGCAGTTAAATAATTACGCTCAATAAAATAAAATAAAGTAAAACTTAGCTGTTTCCGATTCACGTATCCAAATTGTTCTTCAGATGCCTTTATAGCAATGTCCGTGCAGTCGATCGCTTGCGCTTACATTAGGATAACCGGTGATCGCTGCAAATTGCCCTTTGTTTGGCTGGTCAACTGCATGGTATGGAAATCTTATATACCTGCTAGACATGCGGATGATCCCGTCCCATACAGCTGGCATTGCACGGCTCAAAGACGACTGGCTTAACCCCGAGCGATCTGCCAGTTCCCTTTGGAAAGAACAATTTGCCAGGAAACCAAGCGTTATCAGCACCTGCAGGGAACGGGTAATGCGTTGACAATGTCCTCCAATAAGGCCAACACTGCCATTGCCATAGACTAAGGGATGTATACATTTGCAAATGCTTTTATATGTTCTAAATCACATAATTGGTAGAAAAATATTGTCTCAATTAACCCATTTTATCAATTATAAATTAATAGCAATGTTTTCCACATGTGTTGGTGCGATACTTTGTAGTGTGCAATTTAAAATAATTGCCTCTAGGAGTCGCCAAGGGAAATAAAACAAACACACGCACAAAAAATACACGTACGCCAGACATGGAGTTGGCGTGGATCAACGCACATTCTCACGTTAATTTCATCGTTAGTAAATCCAAACGTGAGCGTGAAATCTGGCGTACGCAAAGTTTTTGTGCGTACGCAGCGTTGATACATGAGGCCCCAGATCTGTATTTGATAGAAAGTTTATGTTTTTTCGTTTCGTTTTTTTTTTTTATCAGAATAATTTTTAGAAATGTTTGGAGTTTTTTTTGTTTGTTTTTTAAATTTAAGTTTTAGTTTTTTAAGTGACATCGATATCCAAGCGGTATGTGGTCCACAGTGAGTTTACTCAATTTAACCCATATATCAAATCAACACTTGACTACAATACAATCCACAGATATGAAACAAACATCAATATATCACAATGTTAGATTTATAGTTTATTATCACCATCTCAGAACAAATGCATTTCGAACAAAAATAGAGCGTAGGGCAGGCAGCTCTGCTGCGCAAAACTGGAACATGCAAAGTCGCAGTGGTAAAGTAAACAAATAATGAACAAATATATAAAGAATAAATAGTAATATAGAAAACTTCAAAAACACAACTTTACCACGTGGCTGGAAATCTCTATGCAGCGCAGAGTATGTCAGCGGAGTGGAGCGGCAACAATTTCCTGCTCCTGCTCCACTCCTCGCTCACTGATATCAGAAACACTGCTCCGCGTCCAAAAAAATTCAGTATGTTTTAAAATGTAACAGTCCTGTTCATAAATTAATAAAATAAAATAACAGGACAGTGTTAAACACTAGTGTGCAATATTTGCTCCTACCACATGCCAAGCTAATAATTAGTGTTGGGTCGAGTCCACCTAAGTCGAGTCCGAGTCGAGTCCGAGTCTTTATCCATTCGAGTCCGAGTCCAAAATGGGTCGAGTCGGACTCAAGTCCGAGTCCAAATGGATCGAGTCCGAGTTGAGTCCGAGTCCAACTAAACACTATTGTTTTTCAGTATCTTAACCTTGTTTTAACCTTTACAACTACAATAAGGCAATGACAATTTAAACGTAAAAAAGCAAACCGCTATTGCATATTGCCATTTGGATTTTTTATTTCACACCATCTCATCTCACCTCATCTCCTAATTAGTGTCCTGCTCAGCAAACTTTAAAGTCATGTAACAGAAGTTATAACTTATGTATTGTGACATATTTTATAGTGAAACAGCTTTTGGAATGTGAAAAATTATAGGGCAGGACAGGACTTGACTTTATTTGCTGTTATATAGTAAATATATAAATTCAACGGGGTGGGTAGGAAGCTTAGTGAATGAGACCTGAGGAGCAGAAAATTCACCTCTTATCTCTGATTTTGGCTGTTTTGGGTTTTATATGACGAATGGTAAGACCTTAGACAGGGTTGCATTGGCATTGGCATGGCATTTTGATTTTTTTTTCTTGGATAAAAATGAGGCTGTAAGGGGACAGTTTTTAAGTAGCAGTCTATGGAGGCCATGGAATAAAAGAGTAAAAAAAAGTAAATTTGAGTTTATATTTCAAAATTCTGACTTTATTTTCACAGTTCCGAGATTATATATCACAATTTTGATAAGAAATGACATTCTCCCTTTTCCCCTCAGCTCAAAATCATGAGTTTAATTCCCACACTTCTGACATTTTTCCCCTCAGAAAACTCTGTTGAGTTAATTTGAGTAATAAAGTCCGAAATACAACATACAAACATCATATAAAAAAATTCTGAATTGTGTCATAAAATAGGTAAATGTAATATGACGCAGTCTGCTGCAGCAGGTTTACGCTGCTGTCGCTTTAAGACCGGATGCACAGATCAGATATTTTGACACATCTGTATTTCTCCCAACATGGCTTTCAAGTTCTGGCAAGCACTTTTAAACACGTGCGAATACTGAATGTCACTTTCATAATAATGCATCGAGTCAGTAAAATTTCCGTCAACTGTTCCTGGACTCGGCTGGACTCGGCAATTATTCCCGAGTCCGAAAAGCTTGAGTCCGAGTCAAGTCCGAGTCAAAATGCATCCGAGTCCGCGACAAGTCCGAGTCCGCTAAAAATTGAACTCAAGACCGGACTCGAGTCCGAGTACAAGTCCGAGTACCACAACTCTACTAATAATTGTCAGCATTAAAAGAGTATAATTGCTGCTTTTTGCAGTGCAAAGTTTGTAATGAAAATAACAATACGTTTTCGTCAGTTATTTTACCTACGGATCGCTGCAGTTCTACAGATTTCTGCTCATTCATAATCGGATACGATTTCATTTGTTTTAATGCATTATTGACAGAGCAATTGCGTGTGAATAAGTGTTGTACCTGTTTAAATCATGCTTTCACCTGGAAATATTCAGTATCTAGAAGGAACAAAAACCAATTCCTTGTGAACTATAATTTACCGCTCATCCATTGCCGTCATCATAGCCTTCACATTCTTTCTGATTTGAGTGATCCATCTCTATCAAGCTAGCTATACATGTTTAACATGTGAATTCCTGCTTAATATGCAGTTATATCACGGACCGTTGGCATGAATTGTACTCATGATGGAGAGGTGGTGGAGCGCTCTTGGAGCAAGTGAAAACCATGACGCTCTGACTTTTCAAAAATCCGCTCCTCCCTCCATTCAAAAATCTCACCGCTCCACTCCGCTCACATACTTTGCTATGCGCGAGTTAGGCATCACTGGCGCTTCCGGACCGCACGCATTAGATCTCATTAAACTTTAAAAAAAAGTTTTTCTAAAGCAAGCCCGAAGCCCGATATGCGTGCAAGCTCTGATGTGAAAACTGGCCCGAAGCCCGGCACTAAGGGCATAAAAAAGTCGGGCCCCAGCGGGCTTGGGCTCAAATGCAGGGCTCTAACACAAATTGCTGACCCTATAGACAGCTCATAAAGAGATTGTGAAACTAATTTATATAAATTACGTGGTTTAGTTTAAATTGTCTGAAGAGACTCAATCACTTTATATGATATTAGGCTGCGTTTACACTGGCAGAAAAAAATCTGATTTTTTGCCCACATCTGACACAAATCGGAATTTGATGCACTCGTGTAAACACAAAAATCCGCACGAGATCCAATTTTTTGGTATCTGATCTGAGCCGTTTCCAATTGTGGTTTTAAATCCGATATCTGGACATCCAACCTACGCCTAAACACGCATATCCGAGTCTCCGTTTTAATTATGCTACGTGACTATTCCTCGACATTGAGGGAAACCCTAACATAGAACACCCTGATCACATTGTGAAGTTGCTCTGTCTCCCCCGCAGCACCACCCACCACCGTTGTTTTGATTTTTTTTATAGTAATAAAAATACTTTAGTTCAGTTAGAGAACAAACAGTACAATTAAAAACAGACGCATCACAGATCAGATTTAATTTAACACTTGAGGAGAATGAGTCGAGCTGACTGACAAGAAGACAGAGGTGAGAAAAACAAGAAAATAGATGATTTAGTGTCGAAACAAAATGCAAAGGCGCCCGTTTTGGCAATATTTTGGATTTGAAAAAGTTTCCCAGTTTTTGCTGATTTTTGCTTTTATTTAAACTTAACTTGTAATTTATTTATTTTATTTGACATCAAGGTGTATGCCGTGTTTCCAAGCTTTTTTTAAATTTATTTATTTTTTTATTAATTTTGCTTATAAACATTCTACTTTTCTATTTTGGTGCCACAGTGTTTGCTTATACGTACACTGTAAAAAGTTTTCACTAGATTCAACTTAAAAACCTAAGTTCAGCAGCTGCCTTAAAAATTTTAAGTTAAATCAGCTTAAAACTACAAGTCATTTTAACTTATTACAATAAAAATTAGTTGATTTAACTTGTGAGTTGAAACTACTTGATTTGACTTAAGTTTTTAAGTTGAAACTGGTGAAAACATTTTACAGTGTATATGTATACCTTACACTTTGTGAAAGTATAGCTATCATTTAATAAAAGTTATATGATTTATATATAGGCTAAGTGATTTTGCCATTGTATTTTGTTGTTGCTTGAATTGCATTAAAAGTGAAGGAAAGTGAGGAAAAATTCGAACCAACTAAAAACGAACAACTGTTGCTGCTACTTTGAACATGAAAGTAACTTCACTTTCTTTGTTTAATTATTTGCTGTCGGGTATACTTTTGCAGACTTTGGAAGAGATGCATAAGCAAAAGTAAATCTAGAATTCGAGGTTCAGTCGTTGCGCTCATTGACGCGAAAGCCAGTGGAATGATTTTAATTTGGAGATTAGTGTAAACACTTCACTCCAAAGTGAATGTAAACAGGCGGGCCAAAAAATCGGATTTGCTGAAAAGATCGGATCTGTGCATTAAAGGGATAGTTCACCCAAAAATGAAAATGTGATGTTAATCTGCTTACCCCCAATGCATCCAAGATGTAGGTTACTTTGTTTCCTCAGAAAAACACAAACGAAGATTTTTAACGAAAACCGGTGCAGTCTGCCAGCCTTATCATTGACCTGGATGGGCACCAGACCTTTAAAAGTAAACAAAAACATGCACAGACAAATCCAAATTACACCCTGCGGCTCGTGATGATACATTGATGTCTTAAGACACGAAACGATCGTTTTTTGTGAGAAACTGAACAGTATTTATATCATTTTTTACCTTTGATACACAGCCACGTCCATCTGTAATGTGCACGAGTTTGGCATCAGTCACGTCACATGAGAACGCGCTCTGTCGTAGAATACGCAAACGCCGGAAGCGATCTGTCGCATGAATACGACACTCATTGTTTACACAGAGCACAGAGATTGTGGGTATAGCGGCTATTCAAAATGGTAAATACTTGCGCGTATCCTGATTGTTTAAACCGATTTAAAGCTAAAAGATTACATTAGTTTGCGCAAACTCATCCGGGACTTTTCACTGATTTGCCCTTACGGCGTTTGCGTATTCTACGCCAGAAGCGCGTGCTCATGTGACGTGACTGATGCCAAACTCGTGCACATTACAGATGGACGTGGCTGTGTATCAAAGGTAAAAAATGATATAAATACTGTTCAGTTTCTCACAAAAACCGATCGTTTCGTGTCTTAAGACATCAATGTATCATCACGAGCCGCAGGGTGTGATTTGGATTTGTCTGTGCATGTTTTTGTTTACTTTTAAAGGTCTGGTGCCCATCCATGTCCATGATAAGGCTGGCAGACTGCACCGGTTTTCGTTAAAAATCTTCGTTTGTGTTTTTCTGAGGAAACAAAGTAACCTACATCTTGGATGCATTGGGGGTAAGCAGATTAACATCAAATTTTCATTTTTGGGTGAACTATCCCTTTAAGACTTAGTGATGCAGGCCATAGTAAAGATGACTATTTTATAGTGAATCAATCTTCTTACATTATTTATGACATTTGAGATGTATGTTTTGCAATCACGCTGTCAGATTACTATAATGAATATTATATCAGCGTCCTGAAATAATACATGAAACCCATTTGAAATGAACACCCAGGTAAACACAACAAGATGTCAAGATGTTTGTCAGTATACATGCAATAGTTTGTAAATCCATGACATAAGGATTGTTGACGACGCGGGGTGGGAAGAAAGTTTTCCCATCACTCGCACACACCTTTTCCTTTCTTCTCCCCAGCATCCCTTTCTTTAAGTCCCTCAGCCGCTCGCAGGCCAGATGGCTCAGTCATCTGCGCTTTCTTCTCGATTACATATTAATGTGTTTGTCTCTATTCTGTTTCCTGTGTCATCTCTAATACCTCCTTGGATTTCCATCAGTGGATATCAGGAGGATCAAAGGCGACACATGCATAAAAAGGCGCGGGGTGGAGACACACGCTGAGGTAGACTTCAAAAGACGCCAGACTACCTTAAGCTCTTTGCCTTGACTTACATCACAAACAGGTTAAAACCGGACGATCAGTGCCCAGATCAGAATCAGATATAGAGTATTTCAGGGTAATATTTCACCTCTTGAAGAAATCCAGGTTTTGTTTAAAACCAATATCAAATGGGAAAATAAAGCCTATTTAAATATCATTAAGAGTTTTGCAGTGTGACAGTTAAGCACAGTTCTCTACACAAATTTCAAGCTGATAATAAAACTCTTATTAAAATTATAGCATTTTCTAAAATATTTTTCTTGGTATTTTGTAGTTCAATTACAGAGAGTTTTTGTAAGATTAGCTCGTATAATTACATGGAAACCCCTAAAATGATTCCGTAGTGCATGACAGAATGTGTGCAAAATATTACCATTGTTTCATCATCTTTTTAATAATCGCCTTTTCCATAATTGTCTTTTCTAATAACATCTAGACTTTGCAATCAATGAGCAATAAGGATACAGCAACAATAAAGAGCTGTTATGGAACACCGCCAAAGATGAGTTCATTAAATTGAATTAACGAGGGAAGCGTTTCGTGACACAGAAATAAAGATCATTTGTGGTGACATGTTCACTGTTTCTGATGTCAACCCCCTGGTACGCCTATCTGAGCTCAAACTGTCGTGGCATAAACAAATGTTATTTAATTCAGCCATGCTGGTCATGACATTTTTACCTCATTTAGCACATTTAACACTTCTGTGCTAAGACATCTTATTGCATGAAGCTACTGTAAACTAAATGCACTGTCATCACTCAAAGGCTATGTTCGAAGTAGAATATGTGCAGACTACATACTGTGAAGCATTCACTAAATAGGCCTACTTTCTCTATTTTTAAAAAATAGAGTGTAAAATTTAGCATTTGTTTTTGCATTTGCATGTGGTGTGTTGTGTTTTTTCATATTTCACATTTAATTTATAGTGTTACTTACTGTTTCTTTGTAAGTGTTTGTGTAATTGGATAGCAATTTCTGAGTGAAACTTCTTTCTACATCATTTTTTTCAGTCTATATTTGTCTCATTACTTACATTGATTTCACAAATGGTGTCTTGCAAGGTTATTTGACTTTATCTTTATTTTTCAAACCCAGTCTTGTGTAAAACATTTTAACTTTTGCCAGTAGATTAAATGAGTCAAGAAAAAAAATGTAACTGCAATATTATTGCTGTATATTTGTCAGATGGAAATAGAAGGTAAAATTAGTAGTAGGCCATCTGGGTATTTCATGCATATAAACAATTTGCATACTATACACATTATACGTGCTGCAGAAATGACTAAGGTAGCATTTATCATGTAGATATCATTACAGACATATCCAAGGTGTTGGTGGGTGGAAAAGACGTGAATGTAAATGGCATGATGTGGGAAAGGATTGTAGGTGAGAAGAAAATGGTATCAGAGGTCATACTAGCTGCTTAGCCTCTTTAGTTTTGCTGAGTGCACAAGAATGATTGGCTGATATTCTAGTGATATCTGTACTCCAACCGTTTTATCGTTTGTATCACTATCGTTTGGATTTCTCAGAACGAGTGTCATGGTGGATGTCCAAATCTGTGATAATTTTATAAATAATGCTGTTTTTGTGTGAATGTAGTTTAAAGAGTTTTTAGGCTTTTCGGTTCAAATATGTGGTTTGTTAATAAAGATAACTATGTGAAATTTTTTTCAATGTTTTCGGACGTGTGAGCTCCAGGGCGTCAGCAGCCGTTTAGCTCTTATGAACCCACTGAGAGCAGACTTACCTTGGCCAGATCTTCTGAAATTTGCTGCTGGCTCTTCTGTCTCTATAGTGGTTAAACATGAGATATAATTTGTTTTGGGTAAATCTAACGGGTAGTCTTTGGTCTCATTAATCTATCATTTGTTCCAGAGCAAATAGATTTGGCTGAGGGCAAAATCTCATCACGTTATATTTTATGTAACTTGAATGCTGTATATCAGAGTACTGGCTTTGTACTTTGTACTTTGCAATTGTCTAGCAGCTTTTATAAGCAGTAAAGTTCTTTATACTGAAAGAGACAGAATTCATTGTGAACAAGGAAGTTATTTTTTACTTTCAACAACACCTTGTAAGATGCAGCCAACAAATGCACTAAGCAGCGCAGTCATTGAAAATCACCCTTAACATATAAAAGGGTAATATGATAAAGATATCGCTTTCTTCAGCGGACAGTCAAAATAATGTTTTATTGTGAATATGAGAATGAATGCTGTATTAGATGCAGTTCTCATAATACTCTACATAATACAGTAATACAATAAACTTTTAATGAAACAAAATGTTTCTTACTAGTTCTAAAGTGACATTTTTGAATTAGTAATAAAGGCTTGGACTCAGCTGTTAAACTGCTGAATCTGTGGCAGAAGCAAGTAGTTCTCCACAGAAGAGGAATTTTAATAACACTCCGTTGTTGTTTAATGTATATTTACACACTTGTGTCGTTGAACTGTTGTATAAATGCAATATCACATTCGTAGCCATGCAATATTGCTATATATCAGCATGCTGTAATTGCCTACGATCGATTATATGCCTATATCACATGGCTAATTGTGGTATATTGTTTATATAACATTATATTATTATAATTTTATTATTATTATTATTAGAAAAAATATTACATGAATGCAAATTAATTGTTGCCATCTTAGGTATGCTTGAGTTGCTGTCTTATACACCAGATCATCCTCATTAAGGATTTCCAGATTTTCAATGCAGTAAAAATGTGTCACATTTGAATATTCACATTTGAATATGCAAAGATATTCATGTGTAATTCACACCTGTGAAAAGCACACAGTGACGCAAGAAATCAGTGAACAAGAGCACATTGAGACGTAAAACGACCTGAAAACACAAACCGTGTCTTCACCGAAAAAACATTGCGGGCGGAATGCAAAATGCATGCAGATTATTTGATCTGTTTTCACAACCTCCATTGGAGTTCATTTTTAAAGATGTTTAGGAATATGCAAATATGTCATTGCATATTCTCTTAGAACAGTTTGTGCTGGCTTCATTCTCAGCTGTTGTTTGGATCAGAGCGAGAACATTGTAGACAAAATGAGACGTGCAAGTCTCACTCAAATAAATATGAAAAAAATGTCCTCTTAATGCTGGAGAATGACGAATTTCAAGCATTGGAGTTTTACATTCTCCTGAAAACGAGGCACTGCAGTCACATCTGGTAAAAATGTACTCATTAATCAATAAATCTTAATTATCATAGTAGCTTCAAATGAACCACAAAAAGTGTTTTCGAGCTTCCTTCTCAAATGTTGCGTCACTCATTAGCAGATCTGTCAGTAAACAGCCCTTCATTAGGCGACATCGACAGGTGTCAAACGGCACAAATAAGACACGAAATGCTAATCAACCCAACTCAGTTGATGAACATTTCTTCATTAAAACATTCTGGAAAGAGTTGAACACTTGCTCAGGCAGATATTAGAAATAATTAGTGAATAGAAATTAGATTTTGATTGGATTGGGTTCTCGGCTACTTACGATGTCTCACTCAATATCTCACATGAATACACTAAATTAAATGGTTAAAAAACATTTCCGCACATATTCCTCAGGGGTTCTCATGCATCTGTGGGTGTTACAGCCCAAGTCATAATGTACCGTGACTTCAGCTAATAACCTTATCAAGCCCATCTTTTCCGACCACAGCTGATGAAGCCACAAACCTCCTCTAATCCTCGCTGACCACTAATTAATCCCCATGGTGGGAGGATTATGGGTAGTGAAGGTGCAGGTTTACAGCTATAAAGGGTCCAAATCAAGACCAGACCTCCTGACCTCCAGACGGGCTGGAGTGCATGCTAGTTAGGCAGCCTGGCTGCAGTAAACATTTAGTGATGGTTTGTTTTTCTTCCACTGCTGTTCACATCAAGCTTATATTACCTGAGATTGGTTCCGCTAACGAAGCCTATGCAATACCCACTGACCTCTGTGGTTACACAGTCCAAACATTTTATTGATTTCTGGATCTATCTGTTTGTAGCACAGGAGCTTGTTTTCAGAGCCAGAGATCGGCCTCATCACACACCAGGGCCATAATAATGATTTCTGATATAGAGAGCACAGAGTTTAGTTTTGTGTCGTTTGGAAAAGAAACAACCATCACAACACATTTTTCTTTGCCGTTTTTGAAGTCATCTACAGTGTGTGTTAGTGTCAAAATGAACTTATAATAGATGCCACATTTTTACATAATTTATTAAAGGAATAATGCATCCAAAAAATAAAAATTCTGTCATTATTTATTTATCCTCACATTTCTTCTGTGAAACTTTGAAAAATGTTGGTAACCAAACAGTTTCGGGTCACACTGACTTCCATAGTATGGACAAAAAATGCCAGTCCATCTTGTGAAGTGAAAAACTGTATGTTTGTAAGAAACAAATCTATGATTAAGATGTTTGCTTCCAGCAAGTCTTTTATCCATAATATTGCTTTCTCCAATGAAAAAGCTATCTTGTGTGAATAATGAGAACATTATGCACACAAGTGAAAACAGTTCTAAACAAATATGTCATGCATTTTGACGTGAGAGGACAACAGGGGATGGACTTTTTTTCAGTGTTATTATGGATTATGGACTCATATTTTGGCCAGAAGTGACATTATAAAGTTATACAGTTGAAGTCAAAAGTTGACATACACCTTGCAGAATCTGCAAAATGTTAATTATTTTACCAAACAGGGATCATACAAAATGCATGTTGTTTTGTATTTAGTACTGACCTGAATAACATGTTTCACATAAAAGATGTTTACATATACTCTATAATAGTAGTAGACAATAATAGTTTACATACACTTGATTTTTTTAAACTGTGTTGTTACCTGAATGATCCACAGCTGTTTTTGTTTTTTGTTTTTTTTGTTTAGTGATAGTTGTTCATGAGTCCCTTGTTTGTCTGTTGTTCTTCAGAAAAATCCTTCAGGTACCACAATTTTTTTTTATAGCATTTTTGTGTATTTAAACCCTTTAGAACAATTACTGTATTATTGTGAGATTCATCTTTTCACACTGAGGACAACTGAGAGACTCATATGCAACTATTACAGAAGGTTCAAATGCTTACTGAAGCTCCAGAATGAAAAACAATGCATTAAAAGCCAGGGTTGTAAACTTTTGAAAAGAATGAAGATGTGAACATTTTTCTTATTTAGCCTATATCATATTTGTATTATTTAGTACTGCCCTTCAGAGGCTATAAAAGATACTTACGTTTCTCAGAACAGTCATTGTTAGAAAGGGTTCAAATACACAAAAATGCTGAAAAACCAAAGTATTTGTTGGACCTGAAGGATTTTTCTGAAGAACAGCAGGAATCATTCAGGTAACAAGACAGTAAATGAAGTGTATGTAAACTTTTGAACAGGGTCATTTTTATAAATTCAGCTATGATTTAATCTATGTAAACGTCTTTTTAATGTGAAATATCGTATTCAGGTCGAGACTAAATAAAAAATAACATTAATTTTGTATGATCCCTCTTATTTTGGTAAAATAATTAACATTTTGCAGATTCTGCAAGGTGTATGTAAACTTTATGTACTTTAAGTATGCCTTTAATGATAGATTTGTTTCTTACAAACATGCAGCTTTTTACTTAACTAGATGTTAATTGATGGATTGGAGTGGTGTGGATTATTTGTGAATTATTGTGATGTTTTTATCAGCTGTTTAAACACTCATTCTGACAGTTCCCTGCAGAGGATCCATTGGTGTGCAAGTGATGTAATGCTACATTTCTCCAAATCTGTTCAGATGAAGAAACAAACGCATTTACATCTTGGGTGGCCTGGGGGTGAATACATTTTCAGCACATTTTCATTGTTGGGTGAACTATTCCTTTAAAGCACAAAATTCCAATATGTCCAGCCCTAAATTTCAGTGCAAAATGTCAACCATTTCTGAAGGTCTTTAAAGGTAATGTGTTGAACAACCAATTTCTAGCCCATTTTCTAGAGTTGAACTCAGGGCAATAGGTAAGACTGCTCAACAATGAACTTGTCGTCTCAGTAGGGTGACTTCAATGATCCTGATTTTGTCATGGATTTGTACATTCTTTCGGATAAAACCCACTTCTCTGTTTTCCCCGTTAGTAACAGCAGGGAACGTTTCTCAGCCGATTATTACACAGCCTCCCTGATAAAAAGACCTGTGGCGAATCCACCCAAGGCAGCGCTATTTCGGTCATGATTATTCACTGTCAGTTCTGTGTCATGTTCCCACATGGGATGCATGTTGTTCACAGTACATTCTACAGTATAAGCCTGTTGTCAAGTTTATGTTCCAGACAGTTGGCCTTAGGGAGTTTCTTATTATTTTAGTAGAGTGGCATTTGTATTTACACCTCCTACTGTTGATGTGTGGATATCCAGTGCATTCAACTTTTATAAAAGTGATCATTCTTTTTGCTTGACTATTGAAAGTGACATTTAATAAAACTTTCTCCTGTTTTCCAGTGAATCGAGATTGGTTTAGTGACAGTGTTCATGTTTTTGACATTGTTCCTTTAATTCAACACAGAAATAGTGTTTGGTCCTGACAAAATGTATCAGAAAGACCACAGAAACAGAAATCTGTTAAGCACATGATTAAAATGTATAAATGACACTTTCTATATTTTTGTTGTTTTACATTTGAAATCAAAAGTTTACATACACCTTTTTTTTTTTTTTTAACCAAAATAAAGGGTCATATACAAATGTCAATAAAATGATCCTGCCACAAAATCTCTGTTCCATCTGAATCATTATAGGGGGATTTATGAGGTTTTACACATGCACAGTAAGGCAAATTTAATGTTTTCCGATCAGTGTGGCCAAGTCTGTAGTTTTTCTGTGGAGTTAGCCTACTTTTACACTGGTGCTGAAGTTTATTTATTTATTTTTTTTGTGCAGGTTGAATAATATTTAATTAAACTTTTTTTCCATACAAGTTGGACTGTTGCTGTTGAATGGGATTGCTCTATTTTCTACTTAGAATGCAAATGCATTGGGTGTAAGAATCCCATTTTTTTTTTTTTTTACCAAAATAAAGGGTCATACAAAATGCATGTGTTTTTTCATTTAGTACTGACTTGAATAGGATATTTCACATAAAATATGTTTACATATAGTCCACAAGAGAAAATAATAGTTGAATTTATAAAAATGACCAAGTTCAAAAGTTTACATACACTTGATTCTTAATACTGTGTTGAATACTTGTGCTGAATTGTCCACAGCTGTGTTTTTGTTTTTTAGTAATAGTTGTTCAAGAGTCCCTTGTTCGTCCTGAACAGTTAAACTGCCTGCTGTTCTTCAGAAAAATCTTTTTGGTTCCACAATTTTTGGTTTTTCAGCATTTTTGTGTATTTGAACCCTCCAATAGTGACTGCATGATTTTGAGATCCATCTTTTCACACTGAGGACAACTGAGAGACCCATATGCAACTATTACAGAAGGTTCAAATGCTCACTGATGCTTCAGAAGGAAACACAATGCATTACGAGCCAGGGGTGTAAACTTTTGAACCGAACTTACGTTTCCCAGAACAGTCATTGTTAGAAAGGGTTCAAATACACAAAAATGCTGAAAAACCAAAGAATTTGTGAGACCTGAAGGATTTTTCTGAAGAACAGCAGGCATCATTCAGGTAACAACACAGTATTAAGAATCAAGTGTATATAAACATTTTAACAGGGTCTTTTTTTTTTTTTAAATTGAGCTATTATTTTCTCTTGTGGACTATATGTAAACATCTTTTATGTGAAATGTGTTATTCAGGTCAGTACTAAATAAAAATAACATGCATTTTGTATGATCCCTTTTATTTTGGTAAAATAATTTACATTTTGGAGATTCTGCAAGGTGTATGTAAACTTTTGACCTCAACTGTATTTCTTCTGTAATGCTGCAAAAAGAATTGTACTTTGAAAAGTCGTTTGAAAAGGTACATATTTATGGTATTACAGTGAGAAAATATTATCTCTTAAAGGTTCAGTGGTGACCTTTTCAAATTAAGTTTTAAAATAGAATGAATTTTTCATATGCAAATGTCACTTGAGATTGTTTAGAGATTTGTTTTAAATAAAGGCACGAAGGGACTTGTGAACATCTTGATTTGGTAGATCTTTCACATAGCCAATGATCTGATGTCAAAGTGGCTTTGCACAGTGGCACAATTCCAAAATAAACTAGACACTTTTTAAATTAATTTTTATATTTCTGTTATAACATCATCACCAGCTAATACATCCACTAAGAATCTAATCAAGTGCACTGTGTGAAATCTAATACTTTTCTCTTTTACATTGGGCAGAGCTTTCATTATTTTTGCTTGCAAGCCTTTAATGGAAGATAAGACTCCACATGACGCCATTAGAGCTACTAAATGGCTACTAATATGTGGCCATTAAGTTTGTTTATGTAAACTGAAATAAAAGTGAGAATTATCCCTTTAGCATTGTGGTTGCCTTTAGAGATGCTGAATTTAGCATCAGGCCATTCATGTGTGTGAAAACCCCCACCTGTCTCACCTGGGATTCTCACGGTACTGTTATCGAGCCTGAAGCGTACTAAAGTCTAACTCTGCATAATTAAGTCAAAAGCGACCAGCTTCCCTCATGAGAAGCACACGGTTGCTTGAATGTACAGCCTGAGCGAGAGACACCAGTGCTCACCCGGAACCCTGAAGCAAAGTCTTCCATTTTTTTCATAAGTCCACACAGCAAATCCACTTTTTTTTTCTTTTATTTATTTTCCACAGGATCAAGACTGGTTTAGTAGCAGTGCTTGTGTTTATGTTGGAGATCTCCTTACAGAATTTGTGGCCTCATTCGTTTGATCCTGATATATGAAAACAGAAATGGGGATGTGTCCCTAAGACTTATGGATAAATTCAACAAGAAATGTTACAGAAACTTACAGCAGCTCTTGTCCACAATAAGGCCCTGTCCACACAAACACAGGTATTTTCAAAACTGCTGATTTTTTATGCGGTTTGGTCGTTCGTCCACACGCAAACAGAGTATTAGCTCACTGAAACCAAACCTTTTTCGAAAAGCGTCCACACCGAAATGGCCAAATAAAGGGCCATATACACAAAGTCAATAAAATGATCCTGCCACAAAATCTCTGTTCCATCTGAATCATTATAGGGGGATTTATGAGGTTTTACACATGCACAGTAAGGCAAATTTAATGTTTTCCGATCAGTGTGGCCAAGTCTGTAGTTTTTCTGTGGAGTTAGCCTACTTTTACACTGGTGCTGAAGTTTATTTATTTATTTATTTATTTTTTGTGCAGGTTGAATAATATTTAATGAAACTTTTTTTTTTCCATATAAGTTGGACTGTTGCTGTTGAATGGGATTGTTCTATTTTCTACTTAGAATGCAAATGCATTGGGTGTACGAATCCCATTTTGGCTTCTGCTGTTGCTTTATTAATGAAGACCACAGAAAAAACGAACAGAAAACAAATTAATCTGAAGAAACACTAAGAAAAACCAAAAGCAAAACATCTGTTGCTCATACATAAAAAATATAATTTGTGGCCGGGCGGGGAATAGCACGACAGAACAAGAGGTTTAGGTGAGCCCCGGAGGGTGCGTTTATTGACAATAGTGCAGAAGTGAAGGAGATAATACGGGGAAAGGGCGATGTGGCGTCTTCGGTGCTCGGTGTCTCGTGAATCCTCTGTCCCTTCGTGCTCTTTGGTGACTGTGGCCAGTGAGGGGTGAGTGCAGGAACGTGCGGTCACCCCGAGTGAAAACGGTCCAGGCTGGGTGCGGCCCAATCGTCACGGCGAGTCTGTGAAAGGAACGATAGAGAGAGACGGTAAGCGTTTTAGCTCTTTGGAGAAGCTTCTCACCCTTCTGTCCTTTGGGGCTCGTTTATAAAGGAGATCTCGCCGTGATCGATTGGTCCGTGTTGAGCAGTTGCAGGTGTTCCTGATGAGTTGCCAGGGCGACGCTGATTGTTCCTCGGGACTCCCGCCACACTCCCCCCCCCAAGCGACGTCCTGGTTCTGGAGGAGAGAAGAAAAGGGGGAGACTGGGGGTGGGGGGGAAGTGACCCCTGACAGACCTGCGTATGCTGCCCAGGACCGAGAGAGCCCGTCTGCGTTGGTGTTGCTGGTGCCGGCTCGGTGGCGCACATCGAAGTGGAAGTCCTGGAGCGAAAGGAACCACCTTGTGACTCTGGCGTTCGTGTCTTTTGCTCGGGCCATCCACTGTAGGGGGGCGTGATCTGTAAAGAGAGTAAAATGTCGACCCAGTAAGTAATATTTTAGCTCCAGGACTGCCCACTTGATGGCGAGGGCTTCCTTTTCCACGGCCGCGTATTTCTTCTCGGCCTGGGACAGCTTACGGCTGATGTACATGACAGGATGCTCTTCTCCCTCCTGGACCTGGGAGAGCACGGCTCCCAACCCCGTGTCAGAGGCATCCGTCTGGAGCAAGAAGGGACAGCCGAAGTCTGGAGCTCTCAGGACGGGTTCCGTGGTCAAGGCTTCCTTAATGCGTGTAAAGGCCCGCTCCGCGTAATCATTCCAGTGGACCCGTTCTGGCTGTCCCTTCCTGGTCAGGTCCGTCAGGGGGGCAGCTATAGAGGAGAAACTGGGGATAAAACACCGGTAATAGCCCGCCAACCCCAAGAAGGCACGTACCTGGGTCTTGTTGGTGGGCCGGGGGGTGTCCAGGACGGCCTTTACTTTGTTTTCCTGTGGTCGTATGAGTCCTCTCCCGACCGTGAACCCCAGGTAGCGTGCTTCGTTGTAGGCTAGGTGACACTTGCGGGGGTTGGCGGTCAGTCCAGCCCGACGGAGCTCAGACAGCACCCTGCGGAGCCGCTCCAGGTGGTCCTCCCATGCCTCCGAGTGGATGACTACGTCGTCAAGGTACGCCGCCGCGTATGTCTGATGGGGGCGAAGGACGACATCCATGAGGCGTTGAAATGTTGCGGGTGCCCCGTGCAAGCCGAAGGGAAGGGTCCGGTATTGCCAGTGGCCAGACGGAGTGGAGAAGGCTGTTTTTGGTCGGGCTTCGGAAGAAAGGGGGACTTGCCAATAGCCCTTTGTCAGGTCGAGTGTTGTGATATACCGGGCCCTTCCCAGGCGCTCTAGGAGTTCGTCCACTCGGGGCATGGGGTAGCTGTCGAAGGCAGAGACTTCATTGAGGCGCCGGTAGTCATTACAGAAGCGCAGGGTGCCGTCTGGCTTCGGGACGAGGACGATCGGGCTGGACCAAGGGCTCCGGGATGGCTCAATTACCCCCAGTTTGAGCATTTTTTGGACCTCCTGCTCTATAGCCTGCCGGCGGGCCTCTGGGACTCGATAGGGCCGTTGCCGGACGACGACGCCTGGAGGAGTGTGGATGTCATGGGAGAGGACGTTAGTCTGGCCGGGGGTGTCGGAGAAGACGTCTTGGAACTGACCGACCAGGTGCCGCAGCTCCGTCTTCTGGGCGGCCGAGAGGTTAGGGTTGGCGTCCACAACCGCGGGCTCTTGGACGGCTAGGGCGGCCACTTGGTCTCGGTCCCCGACCCATTTCTTCAGCAAATTGACATGATATAGTTGTACAGCCTGCCTTCGGCCGGG
This sequence comes from Garra rufa, assembly GCF_049309525.1. Classification (NCBI taxonomy): domain Eukaryota; kingdom Metazoa; phylum Chordata; class Actinopteri; order Cypriniformes; family Cyprinidae; genus Garra; species Garra rufa. The sequence continues at coordinate 19,926,975 of NC_133376.1, forward strand.
CTGTCTTACCCTGTAGTTCACCGGGCCGACTCGTTCCTCCACTGTATAGGGTCCTTGCCACTGTGCCAGGAACTTGCAGGCTACGTTGGGGACCAAGACCATCACCTTGTCACCTGGGTGGAACTCCCGCGGTTGGGCCGCCCGGTTGTACAGACGTTGCTGGGCTTGCTGGGACTTCACCAGATGTTCCCGGACTAATGGCATGACGCGGTCGATTTTACTCCTCATATCTTGCACATGCTCAACGACGGTCCGGTAGACTGCCGGCTGCTGCTCCCAGGCCTCTCGGGCCACGTCGAGGAGGCCGCGGGGTTGTCGTCCAAAGAGGAGCTCAAATGGGGTGAACCCCGTGGATGCCTGGGGAACTTCTCGGACTCCGAACAGCACATAGGGGAGGAGGAGGTCCCAATCTTTCTTGTCCTCAGCAGCTACCTTCCGCAACATCTGCTTCAGGGTCTGATTGAACCTCTCGACGAGCCCGTCGGTCTGAGGGTGGTAGACTGATGTGCGGATTTGTCGTACCTTCAGCAGCCGGCAGAGGTCAGCCATTAGCCGGGACATGAAGGGCGTTCCCTGGTCGGTCAGTATCTCCGACGGTAGCCCCACCCGGCTACACAGCAGGAACAGTTCCCGGGCGATGGATTTCGCGTTGGCTTGGCGTAGCGGAACGGCCTCTGGATACCGGGTGGCGTAGTCTACAATGACGAGGATGTGCTCGTGGCCCCGGCCAGACCTCGGCAACGGCCCTACGATGTCCATCCCGATCCGCTCAAAGGGCACCCCAATGATGGGTAAAGGGATGAGTGGGCTGGGGGGAGGTTTCCGTGGGGATGTCCGTTGGCATGCTGGGCAGGCCTGGCAGAACCTCTTGACCTCTGCTTCGAGTCCCGGCCAGTGGAATCTATCACGGATACGTTGCACGGTATTCTGGGCGCCCAGGTGTCCAGCCATGGGGTGAGCATGCGCCAGCTCCAGGACTGTCTCCGTTTTCTCCTTGGGGACAACGAGAAGACGTTTTACCTCCCCCCGCCGCTCCGCGACACAGTACAGCAGACCGTTTTGCACGACGAAGTGTGGGAGAGGGTGAGGGGCCGGAAGGACGTCCTGGCCTTCAAGGACGCGTACTTGCCGCCAGCAGTGTTTCAGCCTGTCGTCTTCCTTCTGGGCTCTTCCAAAGTCTCCCCCACCCGTAACCTGCTGGAAAACATTATGGAAAAGGTTAGTATCACGGGCGGGGGACTCACCCTCTCTCCCACTGTCGGTTGTCAGCAGGCTGTGTGGGCTCTCAGACCCCCGCGACGGCTGGCGACGTAGGCGTCGGCGTGGACGGGCGGGCTGTGTGGTTTCGGCTAGGGCGGCCTCCAACCCCGGCCAGTCCCGTCCCAGTAGCAGCGGCACAGGTAGGTCCTTGAGGACGCCAACTTCCAGAGTCCAGGCTTTACGACCTTTGTGGAAGGTGAGAAGATTAGTAAATACCTGGCGGGTATCTCCGTGGACACAAGTAATGGGCATTACAGCTTTGGGACTAGGCCGGGGTTCCAGCGTGCCGGGCCTTGCTAGGGACACGGCACTTCCTGAGTCCAGTAAAGCTTGACAGGAGCGGCCTTGAATTTTCACCGTGGTCATCGGGGCTCCACGGGGGGTCCTGCGGTGAACCACACAGCCCGCCATCCAAGGCTTCACAGGCGGAGACGGTGGGTCCGTGGGCATCGGTTCGTCGCGGGGGCTGGACGGTCTGCGCACTGGTCGTGGGATGCCCTCTGGCGGCCGTCGCTCCTGGGGCACCCTCCGGGGAAAAGGCGGCGCTCGCTCCCCGGCCTCCCGATGATAGGCTGCGTCCGCCAGTTCGACCGCCTCGACGAGCTCTGCGATGGACTTTGGGCCCCGCATGCCGGCAGCCTGCCTCATCGAGCGCGGGAGCGCTCTCAGCATCCGGTCAACCACTACCCGCTCGGCGACTTGGGAGGGGGATGGCGAGTCCTCTAGCAGCCAGTGTTCGGCTAACCGCATCAGATCGGCGGCTTGGGTGCGTACTGGCAACCGCGCTTTGAATTCCCACTCATGGAAGCGCTGGGCGGCAGTGGTCGCTGATAGCCCTAAGCGGCCTAAAATTTCTCTTTTCAGTTCATTATAATTACTTTGAGAAGACGCAGGTAATGAAAAGTAAGCACGCTGAGCTTCCCCCGAAAGCAACGGTGCCAGTAACGCAGCCCAAGTACCTCTAGCCCAGCCCTCTGTACGAGCGACTGACTCAAACATTTTGAGGTAAGCCTCAATATCATCATCTGCGGTTAGCTTGGGTAAAAGCCGAGCAGCAGTGACGCGGGGATCAGGTAGGGGAATATGTTGAGCGGCTGGTAGTCGTAGTTCTGCTAAATAACCTTGAATTTGGCCGTGTTGTTCGGTCAAAAGCTCAAAACACTGTTGCTGGCGGACGCTAACCTCTGCCAGCTGTTTCACAATGTCCTCCATTCCGCCGGGGAGGAGCGCGCCTGAAAAACAGAAAAAACCGGAAGTGAGAGACGAGGCAAGATGGCGGTGTAAACAAAGAGTGTCTTGTTCGTCGGCTTCCCAGGCCCGTCACGTTGCCCGCATTCTCCACCACCTTGTGGCCGGGCGGGGAATAGCACGACAGAACAAGAGGTTTAGGTGAGCCCCGGAGGGTGCGTTTATTGACAATAGTGCAGAAGTGAAGGAGATAATACGGGGAAAGGGCGATGTGGCGTCTTCGGTGCTCGGTGTCTCGTGAATCCTCTGTCCCTTCGTGCTCTTTGGTGACTGTGGCCAGTGAGGGGTGAGTGCAGGAACGTGCGGTCACCCCGAGTGAAAACGGTCCAGGCTGGGTGCGGCCCAATCGTCACGGCGAGTCTGTGAAAGGAACGATAGAGAGAGACGGTAAGCGTTTTAGCTCTTTGGAGAAGCTTCTCACCCTTCTGTCCTTTGGGGCTCGTTTATAAAGGAGATCTCGCCGTGATCGATTGGTCCGTGTTGAGCAGTTGCAGGTGTTCCTGATGAGTTGCCAGGGCGACGCTGATTGTTCCTCGGGACTCCCGCCACAAATTGTTTAATGAGAGTCTTTGGTATAGAAGGCAAATTAGGCTGAGTCAGTAAATCCCAGAGGAACCGTGTTTGTGTCTCCAGCTTGAACACATTTGCATTCTTATATTTTGATGGATGCTATAGCATATAAGCACCATGGGCAGCATGGTGCTTATACTATAGCATCCATCAAATAATGTAAGTCTAAGGTCCTTGTCTTATTTGTTTGTATCACAGATGCATGTAGTAGTTTTTTTAGATTGTAAATAAATCATTAACACATTTTTAGTGACCTAGGCTATTGTAGTTCTTAAACTGCTTATTTAAAGTTATGTGTATAGATTTGATTCCTGTAGGAAAAACAATCAAGCCATGCTCATTAGATCCCTACGGAGCCCCTTACGTCACCTGTAGAAGAAAAATAATTAATCTGTGGGTACAGTTTTGCAATTCGTTCCCTCAGTTTATAAACCGTACTGACGAATTCTTAAACTGTTCCCTCGGTTTAACAAGTCGTGCCCACGGATTAATAAACCGTACCCACGAATTTCCAATCCGTGCGCTCAGATTTTGTAAACCGTTCCCATAAATTCATAATCCGTGCGCACGTTTTAGCAATCCGTTCCCATGGTTTTTAAACTGTAAACGGATTTGTGGCCCCGCCCCCTGATTCAACCAGGCCACCTGTTTAGGTGCGGGATGCATTGTATTGCATTTATTAAACTTTATTTCTCATAGTAGGCTATATGAGACTATGGAACACTGACAAAACAGAGTTTTTAGTTTTATTTTATATTAATCACCAATAGATTAGCTGCTAAAACACCACACCTGTGTTTTATCCTATTGGTTATTAATGTAAAATAAACGCTAAAAAGAAGACTTTTGTAAGTGCGGATCATGGTACCAAAATAAAATAATAAGTGAAGAGCGCTGTTCAAACGGCTTTGCTTTTTTAATAATATTTTTCAAAATCTAAAATTGCCTGAATTTAAAAAAACAAACGAGTTTTGGAGAGGAGAAGGTAAAAAGCAATACAAAACAAATAATGTACAGGTTATGTTCTCATTCCTTTGCTCTCAAACTAAATGCAATGTAATAATAGGCCTTGTTTAATAACATTAATAATGCAGCATGCATCTAAATATAAGATTATCACAAATCGCCAAAATGAGTTATAAGAATGAATAGTAGGCTACACAAACACATTTCCAAAACTGTAAAAGGTTGTTATAAATTAAAGCATTCATTATGATAAACAGTTTTCTGTCTTAAGTGCACTAATTTATTTAGTGTACAAATTAAAATAATAATTATAATAATTACTATTTTCAGTATTATTTACGGTGAGCATTGAATCAGGGGGCGGGGCCACAAATCCGTGAGTACAGTTTAAAAACCATGGGAACGGATTGCTAAAGTGTGCGCACGGATTATGAATTTGTGGGTACGGTTTACAAAATCTGAGCGCACGGATTGGAAATTCGTGGGTACAGTTTATTAATCTGTGGGCACGATTTATTAAACCGAGGGAACAGTTTAAGAATTCGTGAGTACGGTTTATAAACTGAGGGAACGAATTGCAAAACCATACCCACAGATTAATTATTTTTCTTCTACAGGTGACGTAAGGGGCTCCGTAGATCCCACTGGCTGAGGATCGATGTTTGTTAAAGCACTTGCGTTACACATCATGTTCTCACGCAGAAAAAATAAATTGTGGAGCAAAGACGGCACGCTGACAGACAGACAGAACAGGTTACTGTAGGTATGAAACAAAGTCTCAACTTTCAAATTATTATTTTTTTAAATTGTAAGAAATTCGAACAATAAATACCATTTTGTGGCTCTTTAATGTGTTGTGACAGATCACTGTAGTGCCTCGGTTAAAGTGGCTTGTGAACTGTTCATCTCTTCCTCTTTACTAGTTATAGCATGAAATAAACATGAATGAACATCAGAAGGTATCTTCTTTCCACTAAGCCCATCGACGTAAATCTACTCTCGTATCTGGCTTGTTTGTCGGACAAAATGGCAGATTCGCCATTATGATTAGTCAGATCACCTGTCAATCAAACTCCCTTGTCAAGTGTCAATTTTCCCACCTTGTTCCTCCAGTTTAACAGCAATGTCCATTGAGTCTTGTTAATTTACAATGGATTATAGAGATTTATATGTGCAGTAATACCCTTTTTTTTGGATTTGCCTGTAAATCCAAGATGGTAACTAAGCTCCTTAGCTCTTTTTGAAAGAGTTGACATTCCTTGCTTTACTAAAATAAAAGAATCTGTATCTCTTTCACGTTTCCCACCTGCTAAATTATCCCTGCTCCTGAGAAGATGCATCATTCGTTTTTATTATAATCCTTTTTTTTGGCAAGTGTTGGCCAAGCGGAAACAATAAGGGTTGATTGCGAGGGTGTTTTGCTTCTCATTTAGAGTCTTTGTCTTAGGGTTACATGGTGTTTTTTTTTTTTTTTAAGGAGGATAACTGCTGCTTATCCCTTCTAAGTAAACCACACTTGCTGCTTTGTTTGGAGGCCACACATCAAGACCTCCACACTGGCAAAATACAGTTGCTGCTGTAGATTCTGTTCTGCACGCAGCTTGAATACTGATATCAGCCCAGGTTCAGGAAGTGTTAAAGGGCAGCTCTCAAGGGAACATCCAGCACACAAAATTGCTTTTTGTGCAGAAAGGCCACTGGGTGGTACAGATAAACAAAGGAAATTATTTATAAACTTCCCTTAAGGCCCAAACAAACTCTTGGGTACCACAGTGTAGCTATAATCAAAACTAAATATTAAAATTATGTATTTTTTGTAGTGTTTTTCTTTTTTTTCACTACCAATATGCCATCTCCATATGCTACGACATGATTATTTGTTTGCTTACAGGATAAAATAAGGTATACAAAAGTGATTATCCATTTGGAGCCATAATGATAATATTGAAAAAATCAAAATACCATATTCAATTTGCATGTGCGTGTGTGTGTATATACAGTGCCTTCCGAAAGTATTCATACCCTTTCATTTTTTTCACATTTTGTTATGTTGCTGCCTTATGTTAAACTGCTTTAAATGACTTTTTTTCCACATCAGTCTGCACTCCATACACCATTATGTCAAAGCAAAAACAGAATTGTCACCCCTTCGTAAATTTAATAAAAAAATAATGCAAAAATTACATTGCATAAGTATTCATACCCTTGTGTCACAGGTTTGCAGGTGGTTGCTAAAATATTCTGGGCGGTTATTCAGTAACCACTAGGGTTGCTAGGACATTGCTATACAGTTGGCTGGGTGTATTTTTATTTAATTTTTTGCTGCTTTATTGTATGCCAGATGAGAAATGATTTCATGCATGCCTCAGTAACAATTTCCATTTGAACATCAGGGTATAATGAATTACAGCTAGTGACTAAAGCACTTGGTAGACACAGTCCATTAAATAAGAAGATTAATGATCAGGCATGAGCCTCAATTTAAACAGGCCATCCTTTCAAATGTAATTTAGCATTTTCAGCAAGTGGTAAGTCTATTTGCGATTTCAGATCGCATCACGATTTACAAGTACAAGTTTTAGAAGTAAACTTTTTTTGAATGAGTAGGCGTCCTTCGCAGCGAGCACATCTACCATATACTGCCGTGACACGGTGTTCTTTGATAATTGTGGTGCTTGTTTTTTGTTTTATTATTAGAGGCAATAATTACAGTTATACACCTGGATGTTCCTTCTTGAGTGGTCATTAGCACATGCCATAAGCACTAGAACTGCGCGTGGTATATGGGTAATTATATCTGTGACGCTCTTAAAATAACGCTGTCTGTGTTCTGTTAGATGTGCTCACTGTCCTCTGATGAGCCTAATGAGATGTTAGCGTTGCTTAACAACAGACGAATGGACGAAAGAACCCGCACCTGACAGTAGGAATTCAATGCGGAAAGCTGATTTGAGGTCAGTGGTGCATCAGGCTTTAGACCTGTAGATGTTCCTTATGAATCTGTAATGAATCCAGCAGGTTTGTTTGTGCACGAAGCAGCATCTCGTATTCTAAACAAGATTTTGCAAAACTATCACAGCTCACTGTATTGCATCTGTGATATCTGATGTTAATTCTCACTCCCACCCTCTGAATTACTGATGCACATCCTACCCAGATGGCCAACTCTCAGTACTGGATTATAAGCATTGGCATGGAGGCAGTGAAGGCATGGAAGATGGCGCTGAAAGGATGTACTGTAGTGCATTCAGATTGTAGATAATGGAATGCAATGGACACTTAACCACTTAAAGCACTTAAGCCATGCTTAAAAATGTATAATTTCCTTTGCATTATACACTGCACGGCATTTCTCATTATTAAAGGGATAGTTCACCCAAAACTGAAAATTCTGTCATTATTTAATCACCCTCATGTCCAAACCTGTAGGACTTTCATTCATCAGAACACAAATTAAGATATTTTTAAGACATCCGCAAGCTTTCTATCCCTGCATAGATTTCTGAAAGATTACTATTTTTTTAATTGATTCAGTGTAACTTTAGTGGCAAATAGTGTCCAAATACTTCTATTTTAGTGCCCCCATGTGTCCTCCATCTGCAGTGTCTTTCCTTCCAGCAACTATAATGACAGGGGACAGACCTCAGGTGCACCTCAACAAGAGAGGCGCCATATTGCTCTAAATTTGGCCTGATGCCCCAGCCTGTGGGGAGGCCCACATCTGCACTCTTTCTTAAGTGTGAGTCCAAATGTTTCCGCAGTGTCTCATTTGCCATTAAAAGGGAGCAATGGTAATATATTCAATCTACCATGTGTTTACTACCTCTTGAGGTTTGTTGCAGAGTGTCATTTGTCTGTGCACAGGGAATTCAAGAAAGCAAGGAAAGCATATTAAATAGAGGAGGGATGATTAATGCATATGCTCGTTACTCTGCATGAAGTTTACATTAATTAACCTTCATTCTCATCATGGAATGTCTGTGTGTGGGTTTGACGCTGAGTTGACAAAAGCACCGATTTCATCAGAACTGGTCGGACTATTTTGGGAAAAGTACTCAAAATATAGCTAGGGTTAGGTTAGCCTAAGCTGACTCAACCCTGTGATACCAAGTAATTAGACAAGTGGGTAGTCACCTGTGGGAACTTTTTCGCAAGACGCGAAATATGTACCAATAAGGACATATTAATGCAGTTTCCAACAGAATTGAAACAACGAGCACTTGTTATCGTTATGACTGTTATGATTACAGCTTCATATGTTTCACTTTCCTGAAGTAAGAAGCTTGCTTAGTAGCTCAGCCGGCACAAAATTGGACTTAGGATGTGGTATCCTTGGGTACGAATCCTGTAAAAAATGACTCACGGTGAAAGAGTGTAAAGATGCGAGATCGAAAAACAAGCTAAAACGGCATGCTTGCGATTGCGTTTTTACGTCACATTTGCTTTTGTTCATACTATCAGGTAGGTTTAGGTGTAGTGCAGATGGTACAATATTTTAAAACCTCATGAAGCATTAGAGTTATAGTGCTACCTTTGCATAAATTCAAGTCAGAACTGTGGTGACATGGACAAAACCAATGTCAAATATGTACGTTCATCTGTAGCTTCTGAAGGGCAGTATTAAATTAAAAAATATGATATTTAGGCAAAATAAGAAAAATGTATTCTGTTCAAAAGTTTTCACCTCCCAGCTGTTAATGCATCGTGTTTCCTTCTGAAGCGTCAGTGAGAGTTTACACCTTTTGTAATAGTTGCATATGAGTCCCTCAGTTGTCCTCAGTGTGAAAGGATGGATCTCAAAATGAAGGATTCAAATTCACAAAAATGCTGAAAAACCAAATAATTTGTGGGACCTGAAGGATTTTTGGAAGAACAGCAGGCAGTTTAACTGTTCAGGACAAACAAGGGGCTCATGAACAGTTGTGCCTAAACAACAACAACAAAAACAGCTGTGGATCATTCAGGTAACAACACAGTATTAATAATCAAGCTTATGTAAACTTCTGAACAGGGACATTTTTATAAATTCAACTATTATTTTATCTTGTGGACTATATGTAAACATCTTTTATGTAAAATATCTTATTCAGGTCAGTACTAAATAAAAAATTACATGCTTTTTGTATGATTCCTCTTATTTTGCAGATTCTGCAAAAGATTTTGACTTCAACTGGAAGTAATAGCTCTTGGTATTCTAAAGAATGAACATACTCTTTGACTGAAAATTTAAAACAGCTCCAAAAGATAATACAAAAGACAAACACAAAAAAGAGACTCAAATCAGGGATAATATAGTAATAAATAAATAAATTAATTAATTAATCTTTTATTTCTTTTTTATTTCCAATATCTAATTTTCATTTAGTTTAACTTGTGCTAAAGTAACTACAACTAAAACCGAAATTAAAGTGAATAGAAAGTACACACACATATTTAAACAAAACAAAAACTAATAAAAATGACAAAAACACAAACCAAGACTAAAGCTTTAATTAATATTAAAAATTAATGATAAAAAAATTATTGATAAAAATATATATAACTGTATCTCAATGATACTAAAATAACACCGACTCAACAGGCGATTCATTCATGAATCAGACAGAGCTAGTTCTGTTTTTAGATGAAAACCAGGCACACAACTAAATTTCTGAAATATTGTTTGGGAAAATGTTACATTGCAGCATGTGTCAAAGCTAACCTATTACTGAAAAGCTATAAGATTTAATAAACAACATCACAACCAACTTGTTTCTAGTTCAAATAATAGCTATTTGTAGCCATGGCATTGCTGAACATTGGGTGTTGGAAACTGATAAAATGCTAAAAATACAGACTAAATTAGACTGACATGCATATAATCAGCCTCTTCTGCCTCTCTTTCCAAGTCGAGGGCGACTTGTGAAACTGAAGTTTACTTTATGATTCAGTTGCAGCTGTCATGAGACTTTATTTAACAAGGGTGCAAACTGTGTCCAATGGTCCAGATGGCGGTCTGAAGCTGTGTTGATCCCTTCCCTCAAAAGAGAGCAGAATGTTCAGTGTCCTGTTAAGCACAGAGCTGATCATTATTCAAAAAGGAAGACGTTTCTACTCTCTTTACATCATTCCCAGCTTTTTGAATCAGTCGCCAGCGGGTCAGTACCAGGTGAATCATAAACTAATTATGGCATAGTGATGCCAAATGAGTGCAACTGTTCTTGTTTTTTTTTTTTTTGGCAAATCATTTCCTGCGGCATGCCTCACACATAAACTACTGTTATAAAGTTTCAAAGGGTCTTTTTTAAAGGAGATTTTTAAAAGAATTTTTAAAAATTAAATTTCAAACTTTTTTTCCCCCACTAATGTGGAGAAGTGACAGCTATTACATATATAGTGTTACTAAATATTTCTATTTCAGATGAATGCTATTATGAACTTCATCAAACAATCCTGAAAAAAAATGTAGCATAGTAGCAAATGTAGCAGCTCGTATCTTGGATACTCTGCGGTTTGGTTTTGATTATCATGTCTATCATGCTGAAATCATGCGTTTTAAACCATATTAGTTTAACTTCTTACATATGATTTTCTGAGCGCACACGCACAGAAAGCAGCTGTCACATGACATGTGAGTATTAAACATTCTTTCATGTCTTATTGCGCTTAAACTGTCAAATACACACAAGTTTATGTTAAAAACACACATGATTTACAAAAACAGTTGGTTAGTGAAGGTAAAAAAATGTAGCATAGTTTCCACAAAAATATTAGGCAGCAATGCTGTTTTTGTGCATGTCTCTTGCTCCCTGCCCCCATTTCCAGGCTAAAGCTGTGCCTTTACCGCTTGTACCTTGGATACTCTGCTAAAAAACTGTTTGGTTTTGACTTTCATGTCTATTGTGCTGAAATCCTGTGTTTTAAAACATATTAGTTTAAACTTCTCACATTTGATTTTCTGAGCGCACACATCTGAAGCAAACACACAGAAAGCGGCTATCACATGGCATGTGAGTATTAAATAAAGTTTCATGTCTTATTGCGCTTAAACTGTCAAATACACACAAGTTTATGTTAAAAACAAACATGATTTACAAAAACAGTTGGTTATGTCTGTGAAGGTAAACCGTGCAGCCAAAGACAGAACAGTTAGCATGCTTTGCTTGAACTTTTGCCATGGCAGTAGAACTGGTACACCGTTTCGCTTGCAAAAACAAAATGGCTGTGGCGTGTAAGGGGCGGTAATATCATAATAAGACTGTAATCTGATGCACTGATTTTTTCACATGCTTGCAGAAAAAGGCTTACCAAAACAAAGTTACTCAGTTGTCCTTTTTCATGTTTTCTGGGTTAGTAGATGCACTGGGGACTCGATTATAGCACGTAAACATGGCAAAAGTTAGATTTTCATGATATGTCATATCATCATGCTTTTGAATAGAAATGTATATTCAGATGCATTTATGCATAGAGGCTCAATGTAAAACTGGTGCAACCGTAGTGTGAGTGCTTTCCTGCAAAGGCAGGAGTGAATCTATAGTTAACGTGCATCCTACTGTGTATGATTTGATTATGAATACATTTCCGAGTCTTTACGATGCAGACCTGATATAGCTGAGGTTAGGTGTGCCTATGCTGCTTCCATTTTCATGAGGTTTCAAACAGAGGTCAATTTAATCTCTGACTGTGGCACACTGAAATGGTTCTTTCCCTCTGCTTGGGAGAATCTATTTCAAAAGACCACACATAAAACATTATTTAGCTTGTCTCAAGCAGCATCAAGTGGAGACGTACAATCATAGGCCATCAGTATGTCTCTTTCTGCTCTAATGGCCCTGATGCCTTTTATCTGGCCAGAGATGGAGAGCATGACTATGAATGGGAGGTTTGAATTAGAGGTACATTTGTTCAGCTCATAAGAACAGTGAGGTTCATCTTGTGAGCACAGTGGGGAGGAGCTGGATTGAGTCCTAATAAGTACAGCAGCAACCAAAGTATTAAACTGCAAAAAAGAATGAGCTAATTCTTAAGTTTAAAGGGATAGTGACAATTCTGCTATTGCTTACTCATCCTCATGTTGTTGCAAACCTGTAGTTTCTTTCTTTACTGAATGTCATTGGCATTCATTCTTATGTGTAGTGATGGAATATGATGTGTTTAAAGGGATAGTTCACTCAAAAATAACAATTCTGTCATTAATTACTATTACAAAAGATTCAATTATGCTCCAGAAGGAAACACAGTGCATTAAGAGCCAGGGGTGTAAACTTTTGAACAGAGTGAAGATGTGTATTATTTTGCCTAAATATCATATTTTTTTCATTTAGTACTGCCCTTCAGAAGCTACAAAGATACTTACATGTTTCCCAGAAGACAAAATAAGATTTTCAAATTCAAAAAGTTTTCACCCTCCGGCTCTTAATGCATAGTGGTTCCTTCTGAAGCTTTAGTGAGCGTTTAAACCTTCTGTAATAGTTGCATATGAGTCTCTCCGTTGTTCTCAGTGTTAAAAAAAGATGGATCTCAAAATCATATAGTCAATGTTGGAAAGGGTTCAAATACACAAAAATGCTGAAAAACCAAAGAATTTGTGGGACCTGAAGGATTTTTTCTGAAGAACAACAGGCAGTTTAACTGTTTAGGAAAGTTTAACTGTCTTTTATGTGAAATATCTTATTCAGGTCAGTACTAAATAAATAAAAAAAAAAACATTAATTTTGCCTTATTTTGGTAAAATAATTGACATTTTGCAGATTCTGAAATGTGTATGTAAACTTTTGACCTCAACTGTACATACAGTAGTTTAATAAGAACATGCTAGTCAAAGGCTCTACACTATAGTCAGTTAGTCAGTACTGTTCTGATCTTGTTCTGTGTTGCAAACGGAATAAACATCTTACATTTAATCTCTGTTCATTTTGGACTAACTTAAATAGTCATGTTGTTTCCCCCGCTCCTCAAACTCTTAACATCTAAGAAGAATTTGACATGAATTGCATAACACAATGCATGTTGTTATTGTAGATTATGTTGACACTAGCAAAGTCATTACATTCGCTTCGAAAGGCCTAATTTTCTCATTTTCACAGCATCACATTTGTGAAAATGTTCATTGAACACTTGTGAAAATGGTTTAGTGACTCACCATGAAAACCAACACTGCCTCCAGACAAACTTAAAGTCTGCAAGCTTTAAGTCTTACATAACATCTTAAAACTGATCAGAGGTGGTGTTTTCAAAATCAGCCGGCGGGAGGAGGAGGAAGGGGGACGGATGGACGGTTGGCACAATAGAAAGCAGTAAAGGATGGAAGGCTTGATTGAAGATGATTGACACAGACTGCTGAAGCCGTAAACCGTAGACTGCTTTGCTTTGCTGCATGATGCTCAAAGCATCTTCAAGGCTGCAGTAGATAAGACGCCATTGGACACATCAGACATACTTCAGATTATTTCTGCTGCTTTGGATTCTTTGCAGGTTTCCTCCAAGTCAGTCATGCTGCGCTATGAAATTATGTCTCTGACCGAGTGCGATCCCCCGGTGGGAGGACTACACAGAGGTGTCAGCTGGTCTTGTTCATTGACCTTGTGCATGCAGGGAAGGTTTGCATTGCAGCGCTGTTTCGGGACTGTAATAACGGCGGTAGTGCTGTTGGTGGAAACCTTTCACATACAGACTTGACATGATATCATGTTTAACATCCAGGATTTGGGCACATCGTGAAGGCCTTTTTGCTAGATGCGCAGGGATTCTGTGCTGTGTATGAGGCCTGTGAAATGGCCTTATTTGACATTGAAAAACTTAAATATTTGTACTTTTGTTGATTAGGTGAAAATATGTGGAATAGATGTACTGTAAATATGGTTAAAATCCCTTCAAAAGAAAAATGCCAAATGTATTTCAGTTTGAAAGTCTCATTTTTTTCTCCTCCTTCTGTTTCTCAGATTTTTCTCCTGAGAAAAAGACTAATAATCTGACACGTCTCATCTAGAATTCTAGATACTGTGGTAGCACAGTTTGAGATTACAAGATCAATATGAACTCAACGTTTCCATCAAATTCTTCGAAAACCAAATTATGGAAGCCAGTTTCCGACACTAAATAAAAAAAATGTTATTGTGACTTTTAACTCAGAATTCTGACTTTTTTTTCTCTGAATTCCGTGATATATACTCGCAATTTCAAATTATAGAGTCAAAATTAATTAATTACTTTTTTCTCAGAATTACATGATAAAAATGTACAATTGCAAGAAATAAAGTCAGAATTGTGAGATAAAAAGTTTTCTTTGTATGTACCTCTAAGTTTGTATTTCACAGAATTGTGAGATATAAACTCACAAATGCGAGTTATAAAGTCCAATTTTGAGGGGAAAAAAGACTGATATGTTCTCAGAATTGCCAGTTTATTTGACATTTCTGACTTAATAACTAGCAACTGAATGCCATGAAGTCAGAATTGCAAGATGTAAACTCAATTCTGAGAAAAAAGTCTAAATAAAAAAGTCTAAAAAGTAAGAATTGTATGTTTATATGTTTATAGGAAAATAATTTTGCAATTCAGAGAAATAAACTCGCAATTCTGAGAAATAGTCAGAATCGCAAGTTCATTTCTCAGAATTGAGTGTTTTCCTTCAAATTACAAGTTAAATTCACAGAATTGTGGGTTTATTTGTCAGAATAGTGAGTTTATTTCTCAGAACTGCGAGTTTGTCTCACAGTTTTGACTTTATGACTCACAATTGCAAATTTATGTATGTAAACTCACAATTGTGAGAAAAAAAGTGAGAATTTTGAGATAAAAAGTCACAATTACTTAAAAAAATATTCAGTGGGGGGAAGCAGGTTTCCATTCCAAATTATATCATCAATATCATCAATCATTTATTTTATCTACACTTTTTATACTTCCATTCAGTCAGTAAAACTGTAATGCTTTTATACGTTTATAATAGTTATTAGCAAAGATAATTGATCAAGACTGTCTAAGGATAGGAAATTTAGCTGTATCAAATTTAAGGCCATAAAAAGCCTTAAAGGGGTCATCCGATGCCCATTTTCCACAAGTTAATATGATGCTTTAGGGTCCTAATGAAAAGTTTGTAATATACTTTGATTAAAAATTCTCAATGGTAGTGTAAAAAAACACTAATTTTACCTGGTAAAAAATGGCTCTGTTCTCAGCAAGCGATATCAGTACCTGGCCCTTTAAATGATATGAGCCTCTGCTCACCCCGCCCCTCAGTTCTGTGGGGCGTGTCATTACAAAGCACATGAGGTGTTGCCTAGACAACAGTTGAGGGTATTATTTGGAGAAATAATGATCGCGGAAGGCTTTGAAAACACATATGTGTAACCATATCAGTTTGAACTGGAGTTGGAGCCGAAACAAGATGACACCTGCAAAGAAGTTCGGCAATTACGGCTTAAACAAGGCATTTCTGAATGGTTAGTAAACCTAATGTCACTTTGATATATCTTTGTATGTACTGGCAGGATAGCGTACTGAGAGAGATACGAACGCGATGTGTTTACTGAGGTATAGCTGACTGAACAAGAGCAAATAAGTGATCGATTAACATAACTTACCCCGTCGTAATATTGAAATACATAAATGTGAGTGTTATGGTCTTTACTCATATGCAGTTGCGTTACCATTCTTAATGCAGTTATAACTGATCCAAAACTATTTAAAATAACTGTACATGACTTCTTAATCATTAACAGACACCGTTTTAAACCATCTAGCGTTACAAAGCTAAGCTTAATGTAGTTTTACCACAACGTACACAGCTTGTAACTAGACAATCACCTTAATGCATTGTTCATTATAAACGTGCGATTAGGAATTATATTGAGACAGATGTACATAGAGAAGACGACATAACCATGTTCTCTGAGCGTGTAAGTTACACTTTAATTCATCGTGAAACTCGCTAACTTTAGCACATTATTAGAAAAGGCGATTAGCAAAGATTCATAAAAAAAGAAATTACACTCACTTCTTCTGGTGAAGATGAGGCAGGAATACGAATAGTTCATACAGATCCATTTTTCAGTAGCAGCTTCTCATATAATGGTGAGAAATGATTCGCGTAAACATAAACCTATTTAGGTAACGTTAGATCGGCGGCACATTCCCTTCAAAAATAAAATTCAGCCACTGTGTCCTCAGTGGCTCAGATGTCGGTAGTATATGACAACTGCTGTGTTTGCTGTTACACCCATCAACTGTACTCCACACTCGCTTAGGCAACATTCTGCTCCAGCATCAAAACAATGGCTGACAGTTTACTTCTGACTCTGGGCGGGTCTATGCTAAAACACTACTGCCTATCAACTATCGGGGCCTCTGTCGGTATTACGCCACAACGACAGGCATCTGAGAACGGCTCGATATGAGAAGGGGCAAATTATTTTACTAAATTAAAAGAAAACTACTGGGTGGATCTTTGTCATTCTAGGCTGGTTGTGCACACACACTCCTAACACAAATTTCATGTCAAACAGCTTGTAAAAGTGCATGTGGCACCGGATGACCCCTTTAAATGAAACTAGAATGTTTTAATTAAATAATCAATGTGAAAATCAACCCATATTTTTATGCAGCAAACACAGTTGTAAATGTTAAGTGGTGGAAAAATCTAAACAATTAAGACAGTAAAATATGTATATGTTATTTAATTCATATAATAATTGATTGACAATAATTGTTTATAGTTAATATAATAATATGTTTATCATTTTATAAAACTTTTGTTTTTGTTCAAATCTGAGTCATTTGAAATGTAATGTTTCACAATATTACTGAATTTTTCATCAATAAATGCAGTCTTGGTGAGCTTCTTTAAAAAAAAAAATCTTACCAACCCCCAAATTTTAAACATCAGTGTATGTGAATTTTTGTCTATTATTCCTAAATAATTATAAGAGAAACATCTTAGACATAGTTTGTTAAATAAAACAACCCTGTCGGCTTTTTTGGATAATGCTGGCTCCTGCATGAGCAGCACCACATGCATGCATCGAAGACTGACACGGAAGAGAAGAAATTGTTGAATTAAGTCATTATTTTTGTTTTCTTTGCACACAAAAAGTGTTCTTGTATAGCTTAGTAAAATTAAGGTTGAGCCACTGATGTCACATGAACTATTTTAACAATGTCTTTATTAACTTTTTGGGACTTGAATGTCCTAGTTGCATTACTGTCTACTGTCGAAGTTCGTTCCAATTATGGAATTGGAACAACATGAGGATGAGTAATTAATGACAGTATTTTCATTTTTGGGTGAACTATCCCTTTAAGCCAAGAAAAGGAATAACCTTAGAGAATGAATCAAATGCATTCCCTAAAAGCTAGTCCTTTTTAAAGGATGTTTAAATTATTTTGTTCTTAAAAACAAAACAAACTTAAATGTTTTTCATGTTTTCAACTTCATGGCAAAAGCCTTCTGGTTTATGCCTGGTGTTTGGTTACACAGACAGACCATAGCTGTCCTAATTATCATTACACACAGCATGGGCGCCCTGCTCATGCTGGCTGACATTTTGATTCAGGAGCGTGAGAAGGAAAGCAATCAGCGACCAACCCCGAGCATCCAGCGGTGATCACCATCCATTTGCGACATGTTTACTCTGCTGCTTCCTCTTCAAACCCACATAAACAAGGATGCTTTTTGTACATTTACAGAATGACAGGTTCTGTTCCATCTGGAGTTTGATTGTGAGTTCAGAAGTGTGATAAAGCATGTTCGCACGCAGCAGGACTGCACTTCCCGTGTTCTCTTAAACTTTTTGAAACCTGAAAAAGAAATTAAATCGGTCGTTCGATGTCACAATTGCTTATGATTCTTAGATCTTTATATATCACATCCATTAGAAGGTAGCCTAAGGACGTTTGATGTCAACTTTGTTGGACAATGTAGAATAATAGTTCTCCTGGGAGAACTTGACAGATATTTGTTTACTTGAGGGATAATGTGAGAAATCCACCCTCAAAGCTGTTTGTTTCACTTTGGCTCAGCTTGAATTTCAGCACAAACAATTCACACTGTGGGGCTACAGCTATAAAAAATTTATTTCTCAGTCCTCTGGAACACTTGATTCTCATTGGCCAATTAAAGCGTCATATATTTTTGTAATCTACATAATTGACATTTGTCCCTGGCAACCGATTTGCTACGCTGTTTCATGTGGTCTGTCTGTCTGTCTGTTTATTTGCCTTTCGATCTTTCTGTCTATATCATTCTGTCCTGCATGCGTTATAGTTTTGCATAATACCTTATGAATCTTTTGTTTTGACTTCATTTGAGTGAGTTCAAGCCTTAATTAGAAGCGTCTTCGCACTCTCTGTGATATCGATTGCTTTTAGCTCTAATAATGTGCATCTATCAGTGTAATGATACAGCCTTGTACCCTTTGTCTGCTTAAACTGACATGAACTCAATATTTGCTCTGTTTTGTTGGATGCAATGCCGATGGCCTTCAGAACAAAACAAATGTGACTTAGCTGTGAATAGATCATATGGTCATAACCTTGGGTAGATGCGGTCCAAATAAACACAAAGCAGGAAATTGTCAAACATATAAATCAAATCCAACATCTGATATTAGGCCGGACACAACTCTTTGCCAGCAGTGACAGAAAGACAACAGGAGACATGTCAGGTGGCTCTAGTAGCTAATATTTTCAGACAGAGATGTATCAGCTGATAACTTCATATTGTTCAGGGGGGAGAGAGATATTTATTTCATAGATAGATGCTTCTCCAGTGCTGCAAATGGCTGACAGGGCTGTTCCCATGAGGAGGAGGAGGACAGGCCAAATGTCATTGGAGTCTGCTGGAAGAGAGCAAGGCAGGATATGAGCCCACAATCCATTTCAAATGTCAATACTGCACAAAAATAGGGGCTCATGTGTCTCAAAATCTAGGGAGCTGTTTATCTAGATCTTTTTGGGGCTATCATAGGCACACTCCCAATGTGAAGTCAGTCTCTAATTGCAGAAAGTGACATTATATTGTCTTCTAAGACTTATATTTGCCACAATATTAGGCAACATCACATTCAGTATGTATTTAATAAAAAACAGTCTTTAAGCAACCTACCCAAGATAGAAGCAACATCTGAAGGATTCAATGAATTCCAATATTCTTAGGTACTTATTGTCTTTATTAAATAGTTATATATCTAATGTGTGTTAAACGATTAGTTCACTGAATAAATATTTCCTGATAATTTACTCAACCCCAATGTCATCCAATGTTCATGTCTTTCTTTCTTCAGTTGAAAAGAAATTAAGGTTTTTGAGGTAAACATTCCAGGATTTTTTTCCATATAGTAGACTTCAATGGGGATCAGCAGGTTGAAGGTCCAAATTGCATATTTAATAAAGCTTCAAAGGGCTCTACACAATCCCAGTCGAGAAATAAGGATCTTATCTAGCAAAACAATTGGTCATCAAAAAAAAAAAAAAAAAAAAATCTATACCATTTAACCACAAATACTCGTCTTGCATTAGCTCTGCAATGTGTATCTATGACTTCATGCATTACGAAATCACGTTGAAAGGTCACACACGGTTACTTCATCTGTGTCAGTTCAAAAAGGTAGGACAGGGCAAAAAACTCATTTTCTCCTTCAACTTCAAAATCGTCTGACATCGTTGTAACTTCAATTTGGGCCTTCAACCAGTTGATCCCCATTGAAGTCCACTATATGGAGAAAAATCCTTAAATGTTGTCCTCAAAAACCTTTTAACTGAAGAAAAAAGACATGAATATCTTGGATGACATGGGGGTGAGTAAATGGTCAGGAAATTTTTATTCTGGATATGAAATAATCTTTTAAGTAATTAGAAAGTTGAGTTATTGTATAAGTCACATTGTAGTCTTGCATAGCAAGATTGATGTCTGGCTTTGTGAGACTACCTTCAGATTGACGGTCTGGACTTCATCGCAACCTTGATTGGTCAAGGACTGTCCAATAACCCAACCAATGATAATAGGAGTCTATGCTGAGAACTTCACATACTTGCTAAAATCCAGCTTTTTGTTGCTCTTATTGTCACAATTGTAAATATGATGGCTTTCTTCTTTTATGAGGGTGTTTCCTGGTGGACCATTAAACAATGTGACACACGTCTCCTGGAAATCCTGTAGAATTCAAGCAATCAGAGGACGACTTCCGAAGTGTTTCCCATTTTTTGTGCTGTATGCATCAGACATTCAGACAACAGTCTGTAATGCATGAATGTCTCAGATTTATTACTTTTGAGGTTTCATTTCGATTTTTTATGCTTTTTATGTTGACATCACTGCCATTATGTTGTTGAATCAACTGAGTCAGCTTACAATGTTTGAGGAAGTTCTTTCTTCACAGGTTTAATAGAGTGTTAGAGAGATAGTTCACCCAAAATCAAAAAGTCTGTCATTAATTACTCACCCTCATGTCCTTCTAAACCAATAAGAACTTTGTTTATCTTCGGAAGACAAATTAAGATATTTTTGATGAAATCCAAGAGCTTTCTGACCCTGCATAGAGAACAAAATTTTTGCGTCACTACCACATCCAAGGCCCAGAAAAGTAGTCGTGGTAATCTTGTGAACGCACAGCGAAGACTGACACAGAAGAGAAGGAAAGCATTAGACATGGAAGAACGACATGAGGGTGAGTAATCAATGACAATCAATGACTGTAAGTTCTCCCTTACAGTACAGCTTCCGACTGCAAATGTTTCAGGAAAGAGATATTTTTAGGTCATGAAGTAGTTAAAAATATTTTCACCTTTTCAATTAATATTTAACATAAGAACATTTTTGAATCATGTATGCGATTACTGTATTGCCACTAGAGTCACAAGGACTTCACTGCTGTGCTATTGCGAGTTTAGCATGATGTATAAGTGATGAAAGATCTCTTTCAAGATTAAAAATCTCTTTCAAGATATAAGCAGGCCAACTTGATTTTGCAATAGTGCTGCAGACAGAGACTTCTGTATACTATTCTGTATAATAAAAGTAATATATTTCTCTTTGTATCATTTGTTATATATATTATTTTAAATAATGTGTTAGATTTAATTATATTCATCATATATTTTTAATTATATAATGTTGTCACACAGATTATTTTAACATGGTCCTTACTACCTTTCTGGGCCTTGAACGTGTCAGTTGCGTTGCTGTCTATGTAGGGTCAGAAAGCTCTTGGATTTTATAAAAAATATCTTAATTTGTGTTCTGAAGATGAACGAAGGAGTTTGGAACAACATGAGTTATTAATGACAGAATTGTCATTTTTGAGTAAGCTATCCTTCTAAAGGGATTTTCCTGATGTTAATCTTCACATATTCATATGTCTCACATCCTTAAACCAACAAACCTTTACATAATGTGATTAATGTTACAAATTACTGTGTGAGAAGAAAGTGCTAATCATTTCATTATAAGCGCCCCTAATGCATTAACATCCAACTAGGTTTATCTAAAAACATCAGAAAACCTTGAAACACTCCGAAACGACTGGCGCTGCATTCATGGTGCATTATTTCTCTTAATGATCACAGCAGGTGGTGGAAACCATTCGTAGAAAAAAGACCATCTTAGTACCATGACAGTCAAGATGAACAATCTTCTGTGACACCCTAATTGGTTCAGTCCCCTCAGTAAACATATGGCACACGCTCCCTGAGGTGCACACCCAACAGAGCCTCACGTTTCATTACCACCAACACAATGCTGTTGCCTGCTATTGTGACGCTGCATGCCTGTTCCTATTTTTGTATGTAAACTGTTGAAAAGTGGTTCCATCAAGCATTGCAGTCATGTGTGGAATCCGTGGCTGTAGTCAGACCTGTCACTCTGTCGATGCAGAGCTGCTCTGAAGATTGTGAGTGGGATAAATGTTTGACAGATGTCTCATACTCAAAGGCCGCAGACAGAGGTGGAGGCCCACGGGCTGATACTGACTGCAAATGATAAGAACACTGGCCCACGCAGTGTCAGAACATGTCAAACTGAGGGCAGGGCGGGCAAATCATGATATTGACTATTGGATGATTGAACTGGTGGGTTTTTTAGAAAGTCTCTGCTCTTGTGCATTAGCACCACTAATTTCGAAGGCTATGTTTAATGCAACAGGTGTAGTTCTGCTGTTAAAAGAAGATTAATGATGATAGTTTGTGATTTTGGGGTGTCGTTTAAAAAGTTTGTATGCCATCAATCATAAAATGGGGCCTGGCATAATAATTAGTAAGGAGGTTCTGCACTATACACAGCTTTATTATTTTCTCATTAAAGGATCAGTTCACTTCCAGAATTAAAATTTCCTGATAATCTACTCTCCCCCATGTCTTCCAAGATGTTCATGTCTTTCTTTTTTCAGTCGAAAAGAAATTAAGGTTTTTGAGGAAAACATTTTAGAATTTTTCTCCAAATGGTGGACTACAATGGGGATCAGCGTGTTGAAGGTCCAGATTGCAGTTTCAGTGCAGCTTCAAAGGGCTCTACACGATCCCAGCCAAGAAACACTTTATCTAGTAAAACGATTAGTGCTTTTTTAAAGAAAAGAAAAATGTCTACACTTTTTATCACAAATTATTGTCTTGCAGTCACATTGGAAAGTTCACGTGTGACGTAGGCAGAAGCCAGTGTTTAGCAAACATACAATGAAAGTCAAACTCCCTTTACAAAAGTCGGATGATTTTGAAGTTGGAAGAGAAAATGAGATGTTTTTCACCCTACACTCTTAAAAATAAAGGTGCTTCACGATGCCATAGAAGAACCTTTTTTGTCTAAATGGTTTCATAAAAAACCTTTAAAATCTGAAGAACCTTTCTGTTTCACAAAGGTTCTTTGTGGCGAAAGAAGGTTCTTCAAATTATAAAAAGGTAAGAAAGAGATGGTTCTTTAAAGAACCTTTGACTGAATTGTTCTTTGTAGAACCAAAAATGGTTCTTCTATGGCATCACTGTGAAGAACCTTTTAAAGCACATTTATTTTTAAGAGTGTACCCTATCTTTTTGAACCGAAGTACACAGGCAAAGAACTAACCGCTTTGCATTCTCTGCATTCAACACAGATTCTATTTTTAATCTCTCTTTTCCTTACATCACTTTCAATGACGTCTCTCTCTCTCTCAATATTCCTGTGATGTTGCTTCCCGTTTTGTGACCTGCATGTACAGCGAACTAATGGAAGCTCTGTTTCTGTATGCATCACATGCAGGACTGCAGTAAGAGTGCATTAGTATTCCACAGGCAGCTATAGGGTAAACTGATAAGGGACAGTGTGTTTGCTGCACACAGTGTGTGTACGGTTCAGTGCAGTTCCACGATGCCTCTGGCAAAGACATCTAGACAGCTATAGATAGTTTGATCTCATTGTGGACATCTCTAATTCTCATCTACTTCTACAGGAAAGTAAAAACGTAGGAGATGAAGACATGGTAATTTAGATCAGTCTGATTTCTCATGTTTCTTGTTGAATTGATCCGTTGGTTTTAAGAGCAGCCTTTTAACATGCAGAACCCTTCGCTTCTCTCTATTGTTTGCATCTATGTCGGTGTGCGTGTGAAAGCAGTGAAGTCAGTGAAAGGTCAACAGCGGCACACGTGGACATTGGCCTTGCGTGATTCACGGCTGTGACTACAACTATAAATGTCCCTTCACTTTCAATTTACCATGTTGTCAGACACAAAAAATGACTGTATATGGCCAGAGCTGCATGAACAAGTGAGAAAGTTCTTTGTATTTCCTTTGCCAGGTGTTTCTCCTAGAATTCGTTAGGATTCCTTAGTTACTATAAAAATATGGATAATGTTACAAATTATTTCTATTTCAAATAAATGCAGTTCTTTTGAACTTTGTAAAAGATTGTGAAAAATTCCTGAAAAAATGTATCACAGTTTCCAAATAAATAAATAAAAAGCAGCATTTTCTTAAGCAGCAAACCAGCATATGTGACCCTGGGCCACAAAACATTGTATGGGTCATAATTTCACAATATTACAGTGTCTTTTCTTCATTTTGAATCAACTAAATGCAGCCTTGGTGACTACAGTATACACTCTTAAAAATAAAGGTGCTTCACGATGCCATAGAAGAACCTTTTATGTTTAAATGGTTCCATCAAGAACCTTTAATATCTAAAGAACCTTTCTGTTTCACAAAAAGGTTCTTTGTGGCGAAAGAAGGTTCTTCAGATTATAAAAAGTTAGGAAGGATATGGTTCTTTAAAGATCTTTGACTGAATGGTTCTTTGTGGAACCAAAAATGGTTCTTCTATGGCATCGCTGTGAAGAACCTTTTGAAGCACCTTTATTTTTAAGAGTGTAAGCGACTTTATAAGAAAGAGGATAAGTAACCTTGCTCACCCAAAATTTAGTTGTACGGTAAAACTATGAAATTAATGTGAACATCAGCCCAGAAAATTAGATTTTGCCAATATTTGATAAGAACTGTTTGAGCTCATATTCAGGTCTCTGACTTTTGATTGCAGAGAGTATCTTTGCAAATCTGAGCACAGTTTGAGACGTTGAGAATTTCTGGCATTAAAGTGCAATATGTGAAAGTACTTGTGTCTTTTTCTCAGGAGAACAATCTTAGTCGTACCATATAAGGCATATGCGAAAAGCCCCATTTGATCTCTATTTAATCTCATTGCTGTCTTGGAAAAAAAAAACATCTCCCAGGATTTTATTTCCCAGGATTTTCACAAAATGCATTTACACACTTACTGAATTCAAGTTGATTTTGTTTGATGTAACTCATGAAAAACACTGTTGAATCATTTTCAGAGATATTAAAAACATCTTATTTGTGATTTTTCTTTGTTGAGGGTGATTCATCAGAATTTTAGGATAGATCCCATTTACATTTGAATGATGAATCCTGGATTATTTTCCTGCGGCTCATGAAAACATTTCAAATAGTCGTCTTATTTTGCTCTCTAGAAAGCAAACGCATATACAGAAACAAGTTCTGACACTTGAGGGCTAGTGTTTTTTCTCTGTAAACTATGAATTTTCAAAGAATCCTCACTGTCATGCTCTGTGTTACAGCTCCGCTAGGTCTATTCTGCACTTGCTGCTGTTGTTGTTGTTGTCGGTTATGAAACATTCATTGATTTAAACATATGACACGGTTCACAAACTAGGTCTACAACTCTAAAAAGTTAAACTTTTAACAGAAGTTATTTGGATTTAAACGTATGCCCTTGGAGCGTGAAACTCTGTTACTGCAATGCATCATGGGATAGGCTGCCACCCACACAATGTTGGGCGGTGTCAGCTAGAGAGACATACAAACATGGATCCACCTGGGTCTCAGCAGGCTTTCTTTCCTGCAGCTCTCAGCGTGACAATCTCTTGAACGAGCATGCACTTACTTTCCTATTGACTCTTTTTTCCCTTCAATTTTGATTTAGAAGCACTTGAGGCCCATTTACATCAAGGACGAGAACTATAAAGATAACAGCAAAGATATCATTTTAAAAATCGTTCAAAATATAGAAGAATAACAGAGCCACATAACTATAATGTTAGCAGAGAGGAAAGATATTGTTGGAATGCCTTTCAAAGGCTTATTTTTCCAGCTCCAGCCAATCAGAATCCATCCTGCTTTAAAGAGATTGAGCATTTAAAGCAGTAGACAGCAAAATTGCAGCATGTGCTTATAATAAACAGAACATTCGTTGGTGTGGACACTAATATAGTTATCTTTATATTCATTGTTCCTAGCCTGAATGGGCCTTTACAGTAAATGAAAGAGTCTCTTCAGAATGTAATAGCAAGAATTTGAATCACAACAGCCGTCTTTCATTAGTAAAATGACTTCAAATAATTTGCTTTAATTGTAAATTTAAAGGGATAGTTATTAACTGTCATTAACTGCTCACACTCACTTGAACCACTGATGGACATGGACTGTTTTACCGATGTCTTTACTACGTTTCTGGGCCAGGGAACAATTCAGTTACGTTGCAGTCTGTGGAGGGTCAGAAAGCTCTTGGATTTCATCAAAAATGTCTTAATTTGTGTTCTGAAGATGAACAAACTTCTTACGGGTTTGAAACGACACGAGAGTGAGTAATTAATGACAGTATTTTCATTTCTGGGTGAACTATCCCTTTAATTAATGTAACATAATTTTAAAATGTAAATTTGATTTTTGTATTTTCCTCCAACGAAAATGTGATGGCTGTGGCATCATATCATATATCACACTGCAGCAGAATATAGGAACACCCCACAGGAAGTTGAATTGGAATTTGGATTAGAAACGGCAGGTAGTGAAATTTACTGAATTGCAATTCAATAGATAATTATATTCTAGGAAATTAATGTCATAAATCTGTCTATAAGGCTTAGAAACTTTATCTAAACAAAGAACTGAACTCCCTTTGACTTGATTTGAAATTTGAATTGAATTGGCCACAACCCACAGAAAGTTGCATCAGAATTTAAATTAGAATGACAGGAAGGGAAATTCAACAGGCATTCTGGGAAATAAAATCCATAAATCTGTTTGTAAGGTCTGTAAAGCCAAACAACTACAAGATTTGTTTTTACTTTATTTTAAACGTCTAAATAAGGCCATCAAGCTAGAGTTTATGACAGACTTTACTTTTCTTGTTAAAAATTAATTTTTTTGTTTTATGAATTTCTTCGAATTGCAGTGCATTAAAATTTGTGCCACCATAATCAGGTGCAATTCGAATTCACTTTTACATTGTGTTTGCATATAAACATGGCTTAGCATTGTGTGGACACAACCACCATACAACGATAAAAATCCATTCAAAAATTTTTTAAATCCCTATAAAACCTAAACACTCTCAATTATCAAGCCCGTTTGATTTTTGTGAGCAGTATGATGTCATATTGCTCAAGCCCTGCCCACAACCGCAGACAGACTGTCGAGTATTAGCATATTTCAGCCAGTTGTACGCAGTCCGCCATTTTCTCCGCATTTAAGCAGCTGTAGCAACAACGTCTCGTAAGCAAAGCAGGTGTTTTGTAGTTGAATGTAAAAGTGAACATAAGAGTCTTCATTTTCTCCTGACATTGGAGCCACTGAGGACGCAGTGGATTAGTTTTGTTTTTGATGATAATGTGCCACCAAATACACAATAAACAGAAGAGAGGGGTGAGGTGAGCAGGAGCTCATTATCATTTAAAGAGCCATGCACTGAAACGGGTGGCTTAGGGATGGGAAGATTCCCCGATTCACTCGGTGCATCGGTTTAAAACGTTAACGATGCGATGCATCGGTTTAAAAAGTGCGCATCGGATACAAATTGGCATTTGTATTGCGATGCATCGTTTCTAACATATCTGCATCGGTAAATCCCGATTTATTTCTTTATAATTATTAGTAGACATACAATACTTTTATTATTTAGATAGTGGAAAATATTGTTAGATTGTTTTCTCCCCTCTGAACTGTTTCGCAAGCACGTCTCCCTTCACTGCTGCGTGAATGATGTAGACTATCACAACACTACAGAGAGCGGGGCTTGTCCAGAAAGTCACATAGAGCAGGGATTCTCAACCGGTGGCCCGCGAGATGGCTTAAAATTAACTTAAATTTTATCCTAAAATGGTCAAAGCACGGCCTCTTTCGTGTTCTGTGATTGATTGCTTTGGACTCGGCGCAGCAAGCCTCATCACATACAGACTGAACGGCGGCTCAAAACTTTCAGCCGCGGCACGCAAACATCATCAGAGACCTGCAAAGGACTGATTTTTTTTGTCCCGCTCCTGCCCGCTCCTGCAGAAATGTATGTTATTTTGTCCCACTCCCACCAGCAAAAGCCCACATAAAAGTAACCTATACCCCCGCGGAAAAACGGGTCTCTACTTCATCTCTTGACTGCATGAAACAAACCCTCGCACTAATGTAAAAGTAAAGACGATCAGAGTAATAGTAAGAATGACACTCTTGCATATCGGAGTCTAGGCACGCATAAGTCCGCTGTTGATTCATGAACTAGTCATGCTTTCGGGGCTCTGATCCATAGTATTTTTGTGTGAAATTTCAAAATATTTGCATAGTTGTCAAAATGAATGTCTTGTGAGTGTTTTATAATGTATGCTCACCCATAGAGGTGGATCTTGTGAGGGTCAGTGGTGTTTATGCACATATGAGCACCAGCATCAACATATATAGTATGTATTTGCTGTATTTTTCATTTGTATGTTCATTTTATGATGGATACAAACAGTAGATATTCAGTCAGTCCAATTCAAATGGACAGGTTTAGTGAGTGGTATTTTGGCATCTCCCTGTTGTTCTGTTTGGCAGGTTCACTTACTTTAGAAAAAGTACTCTGTAGTTGTTTAGAATGTCTGAATTAAAGAATTCAGGAGCTTTAAATCTATCTAATATATATATATATATATATATACATAATCAAAAAGTCTTGGTTTTACTTGGTTAATAAATAATAATAATAAACTCATTCACTGGCACCGCATCCTCTTTCACATCATCACATAAACTTGATCTAATTAGTTAGTGCTGAATTATCGCATCGTATCGTGATATGGGTGTGAATCGTATCGTATTGCATCGCAATATGTCACAAATGTATCGTTAATATATCGGATCAGATACTTTGTATCGAGATGCGTATCGGATCGGCATTATACCTTAGATGCCCAACCCTAGGGTGGCTGTGAACAAAGCTGTTTTTGACGAGGTAAAACGGGTGTTGTTTTACACGACCGTTGAGGAATTTTAATCAAAGTGTGTTGCATACTCTTCATGAAGACCCTAAAGAATCATATCAACTTGTGGAAACTGACTGGTCCACTACTCTGATTCACACACAGTTTGGTTAGTACTGATTCTGTAAGTGAAGTGACTCCCTTACATTTACTGTACTGGATTAATAAATTAATTTTGTTTTTGAGTTCAGTTAGCCTGTGTTGTGTGAATGCAATGCTGCGAGAAACTAGTTGCCTGTCACAAATGCTTGTCTTGTGTGTGCTATTTTTTTTTATGTGTGGATCTTGTAACTTACTGGACAGAGTGATTATGTCATCCAAAGGTGTTAGATCCAGTCACTGTTATGTATTCTGGAAATGGCATGAGTGAATGCTGCACTCTATGTGGTTAATTAAGATTTGACGGATTAAATCACACCTCGATTAGACTCGTTTATTAAATAATGTCATGTCAGTTGTGATGAGATTTTATGGTGTTATG
The DNA here is from genome assembly GCF_049309525.1 of Garra rufa. Classification (NCBI taxonomy): domain Eukaryota; kingdom Metazoa; phylum Chordata; class Actinopteri; order Cypriniformes; family Cyprinidae; genus Garra; species Garra rufa. Next base: position 19,956,207 of record NC_133376.1, read on the forward strand.
GAAGTCACTGTCTTTGACATTTATTTTAGTCACTGTCACTATGGTTACAGGGTTATTCACAGTTATTGCTATAGAAAATGTGCTTTACTTTGGTTATTCACTCATATACAGTATAAACAAGACCATTTGAAAGTCACTCCTGTTCCTAAAACCCCCAAAAAACAAAACATCCAAGCATTTTAGCTTCATTAAACTATTAATAACAAACAAATGTGTAATTTATATCGCACAAGAAATTATTTTGCTGGTTAAAACAGTCCAGACTGGATTTAACTTTTTAAGCACACACTCAGCATCTCAGAGCGGCATGAATAATTTACAGAATGCTCCACTTTGATGTTCATTACTGGCAGCTGATGATTTCCTCATCATGAACCCTAGAGGAGCCATGAGAAACACACTTGTCCTCTCTAGATGCAGCTGTTGCTTGGATGAGCCTCCACCGCACCGGATCATGCAGAGCCGCCCATCCAAAATGTTTTTATTGTAATTGTTTAGCTGTTTAATATATGTGACCCTGGACCACAAAACCAGTCATAAGGTTAAATTTTACAAAACTGAGATGTATACATCATATGAAAGCCCAATAAATAAGCTTTCTATTGATGTATGGTTTGTTAGGATAGGACCATATTTGGCCGAGATACATCTATTTGAAAATATGGAATCTGAGGGTGCAAAAAAATCAAAATGCTGAGAAAATCACCTTTAAATTTCTTCAAATTAAGTTCTTAACAATGCATATTACTAATCAAAAATTACATTTTGATATATTTATAGTAGGAATTTTACAAAAAATCTTCATGGAACATGATCTTTACTTAATTTCCTAATGATTTTTGGCTCAATAATTTTGACTCATACTATGTATTTTTGGCTATTGCTAAAAATATACCCCAGCGACTTAAGACTGGTTTTGTGGTCCAGGGTCACATATGTGACCCTGGACCACAAAACCAGTCATAAGTAGCATGGCAAAAAACATTGTATGGGTCAAAATGATTGATTTTTCTTTTATGCCGAAAATAGGATAATGATATTGAAGATCATGTTTCATGAAGATATTCTGTAAATTTAAAGGAGTCATCGGGTGCACAACTTTTACATGTTGTTTGAACATTAATGTGTGTTGGCAGTTTGTGTACACAACCACCCTACAATGATAAAAATACACCCAGTGGTATTTTTTTAATCTTTCAAAGTAATACCCCCTTTTTAAAATCAGATCATTCTCAGCTTCTTGTCATTGTGACGAAACACATTTGATTGACATGAGCGCTTTACCTTAGACCCACCCTCACCGAGCTGAAACAGTCCGAATACAATTGCCATTGTGTCGACTCAGGTGCAGAGGAAGACTCTAATTGAGCGATTGAGGTGTTCTGTTGTTGGATGTAATAATGAACATAGCAGTAGTCATTTACTCCCGACATCTGAGCCGCTGAAGATGCAGAGATTTAACGTTACTTTAGTTTTTAAATGGAAAGCGCCGATCCCGATATACATATGCATCTATCTTCGTGCGAATCATTTCTGATGCAGCTTCACCCACAGCAGAAGTGAGTATAAGGGTTTTTATGCGTATTTGCAAATGGCCTTTCTTAATAATGTGCTTGTTGGCAAGTTTCGCAGATAAACGCGGCTAAATGCAGCTAAGTGTGGCTAACTGCGGCTAAAGTAAACATAATCCCAGAAAGGGGCAGGGCGAGCAGAGCTCGGTGGCATTTAAAGGGGCCATGTCTTAAAATGAGCTGAAATTTTGCAGAGCTGATTTTGACAAGGTAAAAGGGTGTTTTTTTTACACTACTGAGATTTTTTAACCAAAGAATATTAGAGACTTTTCATTAAGACCCTAAAGAATCATATGAACTTGTGGAAAATGGGCATCCGAATGTTAGGGAAGCAGACGGACAACAGGGTAAGTAACGGTAAGAATGGTTTATTTTAACAGCAGAGTGTGATACGTGGTTCCGGATGGTGGAATGGGTAAGTAACAGAGTTCACAGATGAATAGTTCGTAGATGAAGTCTGTGGATGAGTAATGATGTTTTTTCCTTGCAGGAGCGACGGGAGGAGGACACCAGAATGCCACCCTCGCGGTGGCAAAGGATCAGGAGACTTACGGCACACACACACACACCGTTTGACGAATGGACAGGCTTACGGCTCGCACGCCGCTGACGACTGGATCTGGACAGAGATGGGAAAAGACGTAATACAGGTAAGTAGCAACAGGTAAGTATCTAAGAGTAGCTTTCGCTGAGAGTAGCAATATGAGTCCGCTTCGTATCAACGAGCCCGGACAATGAGTGGTGTGTGTGGTGACTATTTGTAGCAGTGTGGTTGATGAGGTGCAGGTGAGGCTAGTTAGAACTCCGGTGACTGTGATCGTTGAGTGATGGATATGGAAGAACCTGGCCAATCCGTGACATTACCCCCCTCCCCAGGGCCCGATCCTGAGGGCCTGAAACCTCCGGCGCCGTGGTGGTCTGCCTCTTCCCCGAGGTGCCGGGTACTCAGGGTGGTTGGCATGGAAGTCCTCCATCAGTGCTGGGTCAAGGATGTCGCCTCTTGGGACCCATGATCTTTCTTCTGGTCCGTAGCCTTCCCAGTCCACTAAATATTCCAGTTGACCACCACGACGTCGGGACTGCAGGATTTCTTGGACGGCGTAGATGGACCCTTCCTCTAGAAGCAAGGGGGAGGGGGTTCCACTTCTTGGCCAGGTTCTGTGGAAGGAACAAGAGGTGGGTGACAGGGTTTTAGTAAGGAAACGTGAAACGTGAAACGTGGGATGAATTCTGTATTGTGATGTAACTGAAGTCTGTAGGTGACGGGATTGACCTGTTCCAGGATTGTAGTTTTTTGGAGGGCAGTCGCAGACGGATGTCACGAGTGGAGAGCCAAACCTTGTCTCCAGGGGCATAGACTGGGGCTGGAATCCTTCTCCTGTCGGCTACTGACTTGGATCTGCGGACTGCCCTCTGAAGATGGTGGTGAGCTTCGTCCCAGACTCTCTCGCTCTCTCGGAACCAGTAATCCACTGCGGGAACCTCAGATGGTTCACCATTCCAGGGAAACAGCGGGGGTTGGAATCCGAGGATACACTGGAATGGTGTGAGGCCGGTGGTGGCTTGCCGCAGTGAATTTTGGGCGTACTCCGCCCAGCCCAGAAACTGGTTCCAGGAGTTCTGGTGAGCGTGACAGAAGGTCCTGAGGAACCGCCCCACTTCCTGGATCTTCCTCTCCGTCTGGCCGTTGGTCTGCGGTTGGTAGCCAGAGGAGAGGCTGACGGCCACACCTAGGAGCTTGAAAAACGATCTCCAAACCCTTGAGATGAATTGGGGTCCCCTATCCGAGACAATGTCTTCGGGGATGCCGAAATAACGGAAGACATGATTGAAGAGGAGTTCTGCGGTCTCGAGTGCCGTAGGAAGACCCCTCAACGGCAACAACCTGCAGAATTTGGAAAATCGGTCCACGATGACGAAGACACAGGTGTTCCCATCCGATGGCGGTAAATCAGTCATGAAGTCAACTCCTAGGTGTGACCTGGGGCGGTTAGGAATGGGCAAGGGATGGAGTTTCCCTGCAGGCAGGTGTCTGGGACTTTTAGATATGGCACACTCCTTGCAGCCCTGAACATACCTCCTCACATCCCTTGCCATGTCTGGCCACCAGAAGCGTTCGGATAGCAGCGAGAGAGTGTTGTTGGCCCCAGGATGTCCAGTGCCCGGAGAGGTATGGGTGGTGTGAATGAGATCTACCCGTTGGATCCTAGGGATGAACTCTCGATCTGGAGGGCAGCCCGGCGGAGGTCGGGAGTTAGGAGTGGCGACGGCTGGAGGAGCTGACCATTCTATGGGGCTGATGATGATGTCCTTGGGTATTATGGTGGTAGTTATTTCACAAGTGTCTTGGGAGTCATGTAACCGGGACAATGCATCGGCTCGGATGTTCTTTGGACCAGGGCGATAGGAAATGGAAAACTGAAATCTGGAGAAAAACAAGGACCATCTTGCTTGGCGGGGACAGAGTCGTTTTGCTCCACGGAGTTATTGGAGGTTTTTGTGATCAGTGATAACCTGAAATGGATGGTTCGCACCCTCCAACCAGTGTTGCCACTCCTCCAAGGCGAGTTTGATGGCTAGGAGTTCTCGGTTCCCGATGTCGTAATTCCTCTCCGCTGGGCTGAGCTTCCGGGAGAAGTAGGCACATGGATGGAGTAGTTTGGGCGTTCCATGAAGTTGTGACAGAACGGCTCCAACTCCTGAGGTTGAGGCGTCCACCTCCACTATGAAAGGGAGATCGGGATCCGGATGTGTGAGGAGAGGTGCGTTGGTGAAGGTTGATTTGAGGGATTGGAAGGCTGCGGCGGCTTCGGGAGTCCAGATGAGGGTTTTAGGTTTACCCTTGAGGAGATTGGTGAGAGGAGTGGTGATGATGCTATAACCTTGAATGAATCGTCGATAGAAATTTGCAGAACCGAGGAATCTTTGAAGCTCTTTGATGGTGGTTGGTTCTGGCCAGTTGGTTACAGCGGATACCTTCCCCTCATCCATGCGGACCCCTTGCTGGTCAATGATGTATCCTAGGAACTGAACTGAAGAGAGATGGAAGGAGCATTTTTCGGCTTTGAGGAAGAGTTGGTGTTGCCTGAGTTTGTGGAGGACCTCCGCAACGTGGTGACGATGTTCTGCTTCACTCCTGGAGTAGGTCAGGATGTCATCTATGTAGACAATCATGAAGAGGCCTCCTCTGTCGTTCAGCTGCGGAGAGTCTACCAGATTCGAGGATCATGGGTTCTGGTTCTGGAGGGTTGGCAGGTGCAGATGGAGGGAGGAGTGCAGTATTCCTGGAGTCAGTATGAGATTGGTAGGACCGCATCCGGTCTGAACATCTGAGGGATTGTTGGATGAATCTTTCAAGCCCCATAGTGTCGTCCAACGCAGCCAGTTGTAGACGCAGGGAAGGTTCTAGACCGAGCCGGTAGGTGGTCAATAACGACCGCTCGTTCCATCCACTAGCGGCCGCTAAGGTGCGAAAATGAAGTGCATATTCCTGAGTGGACATCGTCCCTTGAGAGAGATGATAGAGCTCACTGGCTGATATACCACCATCCGAGTGGCCAAACACTTCTTTAAAGTGGGAGGTAAATGCGTGGACAGAACGAGTGGCCGGTCTGGCTTGGGTCAGGATCGTCTCGGCCCATTGGAGAGCGGGTCCTGTGAGCAGAGAGACAATGAATGCGATCTTGGACTGATCTGTGGGGTATAAAGCAGGTTGCATGGTGAAAATCAATGAGCATTTTAACAAAAATCCACTGCACTCCTCCGCCCCGCCAGAGTAGGGCGTCGGTCGAGCCATGGGACTGGAATTTCCGGTAGTCAATGAAGTGCTCGGTGGTGACGGTGCCGGAGGTGCGGAAGGTGTAATGGTGTGAGGAACTGATAACACCTTCCTCAGAGAGTCCACCAGCTCTTGAAAGGGATCTTGAGCACTCATGCTGTTCACTGTATTTGGTCCGGGCTTACTGTTAGGGAAGCAGATGGACAACAGGGTAAGCAACAGTAAGAATGGTTTATTTTAACAGCAGAGTGTGATACGTGGTTCCGGATGGTGGAATGGGTAAGTAACAGTTCACAGATGAATAGTTCGTAGATGAAGTTCGTGGATGAGTAATGATGTTTTTTCCTTGCAGGAGCGACGGGAGGAGGACACCAGAATACCACCCTCGCGGTGGCAAAGGATCAGGAGACTTACAGCACACACACACACCGTTAGACAAACGGACAGGCTTGCGGCTTGCACGCCGCTGACGACTGGATCTGGACAGAGATGGGAAAAGACGTAATACAGGTAAGTAGCAACAGGTAAGTATCTAAGAGTAGCTTTCGCTGAGAGTAGCAATATGAGTCCGCTTCGTATCAACGAGCCCGGACAATGAGTGGTGTGTGTGGTGACTATTTGTAGCAGTGTGGTTGATGAGGTGCAGGTGAGGCTAGTTAGAACTCCGGTGATTGTGATCGTTGAGTGATGGATGTGGAAGAACCTGGCCAATCCGTGACACCGATGACCTCTTTAAAGTCAATTTTCTCAGTATTTAGATTTTTTGCACCCTCTGATTCAATAGTTGTATCTCAGCCAAATATTGTCCTAGCCTAACAAACATCAATGGAAAGCTTATTTATTCAGCTTTCAGATGATGTATAAATCTCAGTTTCAGAATATTGACCTTTATGGTGCGTTCACACCGGACACGAATGAAGCGGCAAGCGCGAGTGATTTACATGTTAAGTCAATGCAAAGACGCGATAGACCTTCCTGCGGCGCGATACGCGCGAATGACGTGATACGCGCGAATGGAGCGTTTCGAGCATTTTATATATTATATTTACAGTACGCACTCATAGCCTCACACAACACTGATGGTTTGTGAATGAGTTTAATTATTTTCTGCCTTATTGTATAAATGTGTTATCATTTGATACAGCAGCACCAAGAAGAAGAGCTAAAAGGCCTAGGGAGCAGCCATCGGAGGTAGAGCTGCAGCTTCTGGAAGCACTCCGGACTCGTCCCGTTGCTCCAGCGCCGCCTCCACGCTCAGAGGATGAGCTCTTCCTCTTGAGTCTGGTCCCTTCCCTGCAGAGGTTGCCGCCTCAGACGAAAGAATTTGTGAAATTTCATATCATATCAATTAATTTACGAAAGCAGCACAGTTGTGCTTAATTTGGAACAATAGGAGCCTACTGAGTAGTTTTAAAAAAAGAGGCAGCAATCTCTGCAGGTAATGAACCACACTTTCTCTCCTTTCTACTTTCCTTCTACTCTACTTTGGCCCTCACTCTTCCCTCTTCCAAGCAAGATCCTTTTTATTCCTGCATGTAAATAGTTGTAAATGTTCTTTGTATATATATATATATATATATATATATATTATATTATATATATATTATATTATATTTATTTGGTATGAATAAATGTTCTATACAATGACCAAAAGTTTGGTAGGTTACTTTGTACAAAACATAGTAAATCATAATTTATATTTGTTACATAAAATATTATTTCTATGGTAAGACTAAAATGCTTATGTCAAACATTTGTACATTCATTCTAATTATATTCTATTGCAAATACACTCACAATAGTATAGTAAAAAATAATTATCTGTGATTGGACCTGTGTTGTGGTAGTGTAATGAGAATGCAGCAAACAGACAGGGATTCCTTTTGGAGGCTGGCTCCATTTATCATTTGAAAACAAGAACACTATAACAATCTTGAACAAAAATGATGAAATATTTACAAGAGTTAAGGGTGAAAAAATATAGCAATATTTACAAGAGAGGTTGAAAAATGTGATATGGGAATATTTACAAAAGCTAAACATAAAGGACATAAACAGCACAGGATATAATAAAAACTATTCAGTCGGTTGCCATTGCTCCCTCGGCTGAAAAGTGAGCCATGAAGCTGTCCCTGACCCGGATGGCCTCTCTTGCAGAATTATTGGCTGCAACTCGACCGAGACTCTGCAGCGAGTCCTCTGCACTTTGCACTGCCCCCCTCACAGCAGGTGTCTCTGCAGATCTCCTCATAAAGTTGTGGAGGACACATGTCGCCTTCACACAGTTCTCCACAACATCAGGCTGAACTTCTATGAGGCGACGATACATCCTCCACTGTGAGGACAGGATCCCGAAGGCGTTCTCCACCACCAGCCGGGCTCTGGAGAGACGGTAATTAAAGACCCGTCTTTCTCGGGGAAGGGTGCGCCCAGGGAATGGCCTCATGAGGTTTTTCCTGAGGGGAAAGGCCTCATCTGCCACAAAGACATAGGGCTGGGGTCCTCTGTGGTCAGCTCCCGGGAGAGGACGGTCAGGTGGCAGATGGAGGGCGCCACCACGGAGTGCCTGGCCAAAGGCTGAGTTGGCCAGGGTCCCACCATCGCTCGTCCGCCCATATCCCCCGACATCAATCACCCGAAAGCAATACCTTGCATCCACAACAGCAAGGAGAACCAAGGAAAAAGTTACCTTGTAGTTGTGGAACTGGGATCCGGTGTTGGGGGTGCCTTTATCAGGACGTACTTGCCGTCCAGTGCTCCACAGCAAAGCGGGAAGTTCCACCTCTCCTCGAAACCATCTGCAATGGACCTCCATTCATCTGTGGAGGGCACAGGCATGAACTCCTCCACTAAGCAGTCCCAGATTGCAGTCACCACCTCTGGAACGACCTTTCAGACTGTGGAGACAGCAACACGGAAGCTGCTGGCGATGGTCCGGAAGGAGTCTCCAGTGACAAGATATCTAAAAGAGAGAAATAAAATAAAAAAATAAAATAAACATTGTTATAAATGCAGATTGCAATTCCATATTAGCCAATATAAATGTTTATTACTGGTATTTGTGACATCTTTATTTCTCTATTGTTTTTTTACAGTTAAACAACAAGCTTGATAAAATGCCCTTAATACTTTACCTTTATTTAGCATTTGCTCTAATTTGCTTGCTAAGTTGCAAAAAAAGACTATTATTCAATATTAAAATACAGCAGTTAACGTTACCTGCACAATTCAAACCCAACTTTGACTGTTGTAGACAAAAATTAATTGCCATTTCAAAAGTGCTGTATTAATAACTGTGTTCAGAACAGTGAGAAGACTATATGTCTGTGGAGGTTCTCAGTCATTAATTACTTGTAATTAGACAGAATATTAAATGATTTTCTGACCGGAGACAGATGGACAGGCGCTCTGCCGGTGGAATAGAGCGCCTGTAGTTGGTGTCCTGGAGGGAAATCCTCCCGCCGATACGGGACAACAGGTCGTCAAACTGGGACCGGCTCAGTCGGAAGTACCGCTGAAAGCGGCCGTCATCCAGGCGCAGCTCCTGGAGAAGTTGGTGAAACTCACCAAGCTGAGTGCGCCTCTGAAGGATCTGATGGACCCAGACATGGCGTCGAACGACTCTACGTCGTTTTTCAGCTTTCCAAAGCAGATAAAGCGCAGCTACTCTCTCAACAAAATCCATGTCAGCCATTTTCTCAACGAGATTGCCGCCTGGTAGAAGCCCCTCCCATGATGCGAATTCGCATCTGTTGTGAAGTGAATGTCACGCGCGAATGAAGTGAATTTCACGGGCGAATGAAGCGAGTAAACTCAAAATGTTCAAGCGTCCAACTACGCGTGAATAGTTATTCGCGCAAGTCGCGTCTGGTGTGAACGCCCCATTATGACTGGTTTTGTGGTCCAGGGTCACATATTTAATTACTCCAGTCTTTAGTGTCTCATGAGCTTTCAGAAATTCTTCTAATATGACGATTTGGTGCTCATCGTATTATTATCAATGTTGAAATCTGTTGTTCTAAATATGATACCATGATACATTTTTCAGGATTCTTTGATGAATAGAAAGTAACTGGCGAAGAAGGACAGTCAAATCAATTGTCTATTTATAATAACATGCACAGTAAGATCAACAGTGTGCATTACGAAATTCAATAGGGTCTATTTTGATGTCATAAACATTTATCACAGCTTGACAGTACACTGAATATATCTAAGTATCTTTTCTGAAAGAAAACCTTTCCTTTCACTACTAAATGTACAAATTTGGTAATTCAGGGAGATTACAGACAGAATGTGTGATCTGTCAGAATGTGGTTCTGAATGAAAGTTTAAATACAAGGGGGTGAATTATTGCTAACCTGAGTGGGAATGTATCTGTGAGGAGCACATTATGATGAGAACAAGTCATTCCGTGAAACTAGTGAAGCGAGAGCTGCGTTTCTGTTCACCTTTTTCCTTTCTTCTCCGTTTTTTACTCTCTCACCCTCTTACTGTATTTTCTTCCTGTTCTCACCCCATCTCTTTCTTAACACATACACACAGAGTGTCAAATTAAAGGAACCAGTGAAAGGATACGTGCAGGTGTGTGTCTGCAGCTGTGATGGAAGAGATCCTCATTGTTTACTTGAGACAGGTTTCAACACTATTAAACTTTCCTTCACTTTTTGGTTTTGTTTCTATTTTGTGCATAGAATCACAGTTGAAGACTTGGCCTGGCAGCACTTGAATCAGTGCAGAATCAGCTTTTAGCGACATTATAATAAATACTATTGGCTGCTCTTAATTAGTTTGTTCTGAATGTAATTTCTTTCTTGTCAGAACACAGTGAAGTGCTTTTTGAAGTCTGTTTACCATTTGCCGCAGAGGCTAGCCAACAGAATGTGCGGTTTCATCAAAAACTGCCCTCCTACATGGCTTTTGCCAGTTAACGTTGATTTAATCATTTGTTTGTGTCCATCAAACATGAGAGGCACAAAGCACATTTATAATATTCATGAACTGCAGTACTCATGTGCTGAGCTGAATGAAAGTGCCAGCAGTAAAGTGTCTCAGCTCCAAGGGTGATAAATTGTGATTGTTTACTCAAATCAGTTGTATTTACTGATTAAAACTCATTTATGTGTACAAAAAATTTCTGTTTTACCTGATTTACCATATTGCTAATTGAGTTGATTTTTATTCTTTCTTTCTTTCTTTCTTTCTTTCTTTCTTTCTTTCTTTCTTTCTTTCTTTCTTTCTTTCTTTCTTTCTTTCTTTCTTTCTTTCTTTCTTTCTTTCTTTCTTTTTATTGGTGTACATATAAATATATGTAGAGAGTGGGGTAAGATGAGCCATTTTTTATGTAGTCCTCAAGATAAGAGAAAACGAGGCAGTAATTCCAGGATGTTTCCTATCATTTTAAATGATTAGAATGTATCTATAGCAAAGGGGTCTAAAAATATGGCTTCTTATAAAAAGTGTTCCTGTGACTCAATTTGCCCCAGGTTAGGGATAAATTGACCCGAGTCAGTGGGTGAGATAAACCATCTGGGTTTTAAACTGACTAACGTAGACTAACCATGTTCCGTACACAACAATGTTCCGTACAGATTACCTTTTACCTCCGATCGCTGAATAAATACTTTCGGATCATATATAAACTATATATCTGTGTCATCTTCATTTCTCTCTCTTTCATCCCCAATCACGACAGCAACACTCCCACCATTTGTTCCAGAGACATTTGGATAAGTTTGCTAGGTCTGCCCACTGCGTTTGAAAATGGATGGTGGGCAAATTAAACGTGAGACAGGCACTTGGGAGGGGAGACAACTAAAGTAGCGAAAATGTGCATTTTGATTCAATTTATGTATCTCACATTATTGCAGGCTTTATGAAATTAATATTATGTTATCACAAATTGTTAAAAAAAAATTACTTTTTGTTGAATAAATGCTTTGAAATGGGAATATTTAAACGTCAATTGTAGGCGATGACCGTTTGGCGTCACTCAATGCCAGAGACAGTCAGCAGAGGTTGTTAAAAAAACGTGCAGTGATGATGTTTATATTCTTAGTCAATTTAGTGAGCATTAACACAAGCATTAATGTTAATTTTTTTAAAAAGGAGAAAAAAAGTTGGCATCAATTTAACATTGCATGAATTGAATGTTTTAACATTTTAAATGGTCATGCATTAACAAATTAAACATTGATTGTAACATTATTTCATTGACAACTTTTCATAAAAAAAGTTATTTAATTTATTTAAAAAAAAATGATAGGATATTCAGAAAAGTTATTTAATAATTTTCGTCACTGAAATCAAGGTACGCACTCTGTACGGAACACCATTGTAACCTGTACGGAACACCGTTAATGCTTATCATCTTCCGTACACGTGCAGAGGAGGTACTTTTCCCCACTTTTCTCAAAAACTATTGGTCCAAAAGACATCAATCCAAGTATGTACTGCGCAATAGTTATTCTCCCAGACAGGGGCGCTGCTCGCAATTTTGGGCCCTATGACAAAATATGAGTTTGGGCCCCCCCTACCACACCAAAGCAGATCTCTGGGGGCCCCTAAAGGGCATGGGCCCTTAGAATCGTCCTAACTTACCCCCCCTTAGCGGCGCCCCTGACTCAGACGTGCTCACAAAAGATGCGTCATGCCAAACACTTGATGATTTACCTGTCAAGCAGCATGTATCAACACAGCACGCTAGGAAGCCAGAACGAAGAAGCAAGAGTAAGAATAAATCTTCAATTTATTAATTTGTCAACCCATAGTTATCAGATGTTAACGAATGAATCGTAAAAATGTCTTATCATTAGGCACTCAAATGAAGCAACATACTAAACATGTTGGCTGCAGTACTATTATGTTGAATACTTCATTTGAGGATGGCCCTCTAGCTTTTTCAACGCCTGTAAAAAGGCCTAAAAGTAAGGCTAAAGATGACACCACTTTTCACCAAATCAGTTTTGACAAATCAGTGCCTATGATGAGAGGTGGGTTAATTTTATGTACCTTCTGATTTACTTAATACTGATAATTTCAATCTGCTGAGTCATTAATACACATTGCACTCTGACACTGTTTAATTCTCATTATTTTGCCTATCTTCTATATTAGCACAGTGTCTGAAGTTTCACATTATCAAATGAGGAAGTTCATTGTTTGTGAAGAGCTTGAGGTTTTCTTCATAAAGTGTCCTGTCTGCACCAGAAATTGTGCTGTAAACAAAGACTGTGGGAACACGTGTGTGTGTGTGTGTGTGTGTGTGTGTGTGATTCAAGTTTGCACACATTGTGAACGTCACTACACTTGGACAAGTCAGGCGTATGTCACAAATTTGCCAGTTGGTAATGTTCAGCTTGCTGCAGCAATACTTTTTATTGGAGCTTCCTTTTTGCAAGTGGACAAGGTAAGACACTTCCATTTTTCTACACTGATGAAGCCTCTCTGCCAATAGAAGTATGACTGATTGTTCTTTTGTGTCCAGTTCATGAAGGCATTTCATATCATGGGAATTAGCCAAACAACCTTCCTCAAGTACCAACGGACTTTACTCTTCCCCACAATCAACTGGCTGTGGCAGATGCAGCAAAGTACTGCAATTTCGGAAGCAGTCAACAATGGGCACATCGTTCTGGGGGAGACAAGAGAGCTGACACATGATATGTTTAATAAACTGAATTTATATAATGCAGTTTTCACTCTATTTACACCATAATATAGTAGTTTTCCTGAGATTCATTTTTACAGGGCACAGTGCTAAATTTGGTACGTACACAATGATGGACCTAAAAGCAAATAGGGTAATGGACATCCAGCTCATTCAAGTATGTGTGTATATGTTTAATTTAATTGTGAACATTGATATGTGTAGCATTATTTATCCAAGCAGTTTAAAATGAAACAATTATGTTTTTAGAGCAATGATGTTGGGAACAGTCAGCGCATGGGAAAAGGAGGGCTTGGAACGATGTCTAAAACAACTGGAGGAGAGAGGGGTCCATGCTCAAATACTTGTCACAGATAGGCATCCATCTGTCATAAAGTTTCTCAAGGACAGCAGACCAGTTGTTGTGCACAAGTTTGATGCATGGCACATGGCAAAAGGTGTGTTTTACAATGTACAATATGACCAAGATAAAAGAAATAGTATATAAATATTTCAGTATTAACATGTGGCATAACTGTTAGTTGTCTTATTTGTTTAAAAAAAAAAATAACTGTATTCCTTAGGTGTGGCCAAGAAAATTGACCATATAGCTAAGAGTTGCAGAGAAGTTGGTGCTTGGAAAAAGAGCATCGTCAACCATCTATATTGGTGTGGAGCTATAGAGGCTGTGAAATTGTGGCCAAGTGGAAATCCGTTGCAAATCATGTGCAGAACATCCATGAGCATGATGGGCAATTTCCCCAATGCCTCCATGAACCACTTGTTGGAGACCAAACACGGCAGTGGCTAAAACCAAGTAAGAATAAATATTGAAATACAGATATTTTTTTCTTTACGTATACATACCATTTTTTTATTATTCAATGATTGCATTTCACTTATATTATTGTACACTTCTTTCCCTTAAGTATCTTTTGTTGTCTGTTGATGTAAGTTGACGATTATTTTTCCACTAGGTACTGCTGCTTGTGAGAAGCTCTGTGAAATAATCCTGGCTCCAAGACTGCTTAGGGACTTAGAAAATCTAAGTGAGCACCACCAGACTTCCTCTCTTGAGTCATTCCGCAGTCTGCTCATTCGGTTTGCACCAAAGAGTGTAGCATTTTGTTTTGTCGGGATGTTGTGCAGGTATGTTTTTATTTGCAAGTCCTTTATGTAACAAATTTTGTCAATTAATGCATCATTGAGAAAATAAGCTTGGTCGTTTGTAAAGTATCAAGTGATTCACACTGTTACTGCATACATTCTCACCTTAGATCACAACTCTCAGCCATGCACTACAATGAATACAGTGCAAGAGAACAAGCAACAACTGCTACTGGACAGCTAAGATGGCACAAGCCGTATCCTCGTTACAAAAAGGGAGAATGCACAGTGAGGCCAATTAAGACGAGGCCTACATATGGTATGCAATTTAGCAGCATTGGCTATTTGCAATTACAAAATAGTTTTTGTTCTTAATGTCATGTTCTTTTCATTCTGCAGGGTATGTGGATCGATTACTGGAGGTTCTTTTTGACTGTGTTAGAGGAGCCGAAGCAGTTTCAGGACGAGCTCAAGAAAGTGCACATTCCGGAACACTTGTGTACACCGTTCACAAGACCTGAAAAATTTGAGGCTGTAGCAATGCACACTTCATGCCTCAAATCCTTGACAATGGAGTAGAAGAGCCAGCTGATGTTCACAAAAATGCAGAATCCTTGCTATTTAAGTAAAGGTTTTTTTTTATTTCAACCATAGCCTATATTTATATCTATATATGTAGTTATAAATACTATTTAAAATAAACATTTGGAATGGCAATTAAGATTGATGACAGTCTTATTGTGCTGAATGTTTAACCACTTAGATACTTTTAACAATGTGACCTTTAACATGTCCATTTACATGTCTATTATACTAACCATTTAGTAAATGTGTCCTCTGCTTTGTTTCTTTGAGTGCTATTATCAAATGATAGTCTACCAGTCTACTACTTGCAAAGTATCGCATAATTTGTTCTGTTTACACATTTCATCATGACTGAATGCTAATGTTATGTTATATTCTACTTATTCAAATGTCATTAAATCAATAAGGTAAAATATTTTGTATCGTGTGTGTCTTCATGAAACCCCAATATGTCTGTTTTAAGTTTATAGTGATTATATGTCAGTAAATTAATGGTTTTATGTTTATGTACAAGTTTAGGAAGCAGAGAAACTACCATTCGTTGCAAATACATATTTTAACTTTTTTTCTCTCGGTGTCGCTGTCCATCTTGCCAAAATGTGTGTGTTTACATTGTTGGTGTGCAAATTAGCAGAATTCATTCACTTTTTGTCACTCCCCCTTTAATGCAGTCTCTGCCTTGTCTCCACACTCTACCCCACCCCTTACCCCCAGCGCCCGTTTTCAGAAAGTTTTTCAAACCAGAGGTGTAAAAAAAGCACCTCTGAATAAGGGGGGTGTTGTGACAATTTAATCGGGAGGAATGGGGAAGTTGACTGACTTAACCCTAAAGACCGACCTTATGTGAACTCCAGTTTATAAAGGATTGCATAAAGTAGGCTTCCTGGTTGACAACCACAGTATGATGCTCTAAAGTTTGAGTTGCTCCAACATTTCATTGACAATTTGGTGGGAAAGGTGGAGTTTCTTAAGTTTGTACCAACTCTAAGTGACTCATTTGAGTTCAATTACTAGCTCTTGTCTTGCCATTTTATCTTTTGAAGTCAACTCTGTAGCATCAAGTGGCTAAAGATTTGCTCTTTGTAACCAACCTGGTACTGATAATCACTGGCAAGATCTAAACCCTTGCTTCCATGAAGGTGCTGTTCTTGAGTTTTTAATCACTTCAAGTGACTAGAACAGGCGTGGCCAACCTCAGTCCTGCAGAGTCTTGCTCCAACTGTAATCAAACACTTGAACAAGCTAATAAAGCTCTAAGCTTTACTGGAAATCTACAGGATGGTTAAGTTTCAAAACTGGGGCAATATTCTGCAGGACTGTGGCTGAAAATTGTGAATGAAAATGGTGGCGCGTGCACACACAGCGGCTTCTCTCTCTCTCCCGACCAAACAGTGTTTTCATGTTTTTCGTCCTGTAAGTCGCATTGTTTTTTGTCTTCGTCACGTTTATCTGCCCTTAAGCGCGTTTATAGCTGAACATTTTTGCTCGACATCAGCAGAAACAAAGTTTTTAAGTTGAACTCTGTGGACGCTGAAGAGCTGAATGATCTGGATCTGCTCCAGAGGCCTATTCAATCACCGACCCCCACTCCCGCACCTCGCCCACAATGAAGGCACCTCAAGCGGTGTGAGAGGAAGCAGAAGAGGGGTAAGCGTGGAGGTATCCGAGCTAGGCTAGCGGCTAGTCCACACAAACCCGCTATCCATTCCATCGTTCAGGAAGTTCACAAGCAGTACGGGTCGGCAGTAACACATCCAGCACCATTCTTAACACGGGGGCCCCTCAGGGATGTGTGCTGTGCCCCCTCCTCTTCATTCTGCTGACCCACGACTGCACACCGTCACACAGCTCCAACCTCTTCATTAAGTTTGCGGATGACACAACTGTGGTGGGTCTCATTAGCAACAGGGATGAGACAAACTACAGAAGTGAGGTGAGCCGCCTGGCCACGTGGTGCGGAGACAACAATCTCTCTCTGAATGTGGAGAAGACGAAGGAGATTGTTGTTGACTTCAGGAGAGCGCACACTCAGCATGCTCCTCTGACCATCAACGGTGCATCTGTGGAGAGAGTGAGCAGCACCAAGTTCCTGGGTGTGCACATCACTGAGGATCTCTCCTGCACAAACAACACCACTGCACTGGCCAAGAAAGCACAGCAACGTCTCTACTTTCTCCGCAAATTAAGAAGAGCTAGAGCACCAGCCCCCATCATGTACACATTCTACCGAGGAACCATCGAGAGCATCCTGTCGACCTGCATCACTGTGTGGTTTGGAGCCTGCAATCCATCCTGCCAAAAAACTCTCCAACGCATAGTCAGAGCAGCTGAGAGGATCATTGGTGTCCCTCTCCCCACCTTCCAAGACATCTACAGCACACGTCTCACCAAAAAAGCCCTCAGCATAGCAGCTGATCCCACCCACCCAATGCAAAGCTTCTTCAGCCTGCTGCCATCAGGGAGGAGACTGCAAAGTCTCCAGGCCAGGACCAGCAGTCTGAAGGACAGCTTCATCCTTCAGGTTGTCAGGAAACTCAACTCTCTCCCTGCTCTGCCCCCACTCCCCTCTTCTGCCCCACAAACTTTCTGAACTGACACACACACACACTGACCTGCACCAGTCACTTTGCGCAGCATTGGTCTGCCAACTACCTCACACTACTCATAAGACTGTTACAAGACTGCTCTGACACTTTTACATTTTTACACACAAGCTCTGTTGCACTATATTGTTTACATGGTTTGCACTCTCTACCATGTGCCCTTACTTGTATATTGTATTTTTCATTTTTATACATTATATGTTTATTTGTACTTATTCATATTTGTTCACTGTATTTAATGTTACTGTTTGTATTTAATGTCTGCACCATAGGTCTGAGAGTAACGCAATTTCAATTCTCTGTATGTCCTGTACATGTGGCAGAATTGACAATAAAGTTGACTTTGACTTTGACTCTTTAGGACCAATGTTGTCACTGAGAATTGGGAGTACAAGCTCACATTAAGTTCTTTCAGGTGCTTTGCGGGTGCCAAGTCTACGTCTTCCATTTCCCGCTTCATGCCTCAAACCCATGGATGGGTGCCGTTCATGTTCCAGGAAGGGTACAGTCATTCTGTTTGTACTACAAGAATTGGAAGTTAATAATCTGTGGAACCTCTTGCATATCTACATCTGTCTTTTAAAGGCCACTATTGTTTCTAAACCTAGTGATGCTGGACACAAGTCATGTTCTTTTGCCAATAGGTATGTTTATGCAATTTTAAGACATAGTTTTGAATGTGCAGTGTTTAATTTGTGTCTCATTGCAGATGGTTTGCAGCTGATGGGAACCAGCAGGTTTGTGGTCATTGTGACTCAACATGGTCCTGATAGTGGTAGATAGCTGCTTTCAAAATTTGCTTTTGATGCTTCAAGTGCTGTACTGGACCTAGGTGTTTGCTTTTCCAGGTGCAAAGCCTCACTTGGTCCCCTAATGGTTCAAGAGCAATGAAAGACTTCTGGTTTTCAATAAATTTGTTAAACCTGTTCTCGTTTCCAGTTTGTTTTTTCTCATTTGCTAATAGATAAATTCTCCAGGTCCGGAGGAGAATCAAGTGTAATCAATTAAGCTGAAAGGGGAGGAGCCATCCTAATTCAAAGCTGTATAAAAGGCAAAGTCAAGCACTGGTGAGTATTGTGGCATTGATTCCAAGTTTGCTAGGATGGCATTCCTGCAAGGTGTGTTAGTGCTAGCTGTGATTGTTGTATTTGATCTGAGCAATGCACAGGGAAGTTTGAAGTACCGTCAAAGTCCAAGGAGCATGAGCTCAGAATCACATCTGGCTTCCGGAGGTCCTGCTGTTTCTCCTCAAGGACTCTGGAACCCTATGGGAATGACTTCTGCCTTGCAGAGTCCTTTTGGAGTTCAGGAGAAGCAGCTGATGCAGGGTCCAGTCAAGCCTCTGGATTGGAGGTTTCCAGTTGTTCCAGAGGTTCAGAGTGAGTTGGCAGTGGATTTCCAGATCAGGCAACCTGTGACTCCCAGTAGCGTAGCTGTTCAATGCAGTGAGAGTAGTGTTCATGTGGAGGTACAGCAGGACTTGTTTAGCAATGGTCACCTCATCCAGCCAACTGGTTTGTCTTTGGGAGGGTGTCCTGTTGTCGGTCAGGTTCCAGGATCTAGGGTGCTCTTCTTTGAGTATGAACTACAGAACTGCAACAGTGTGCTGATGGTAAGAACTTGTGACTCCATGAATGTCCATTAAACCCTTAAATGTAGATTTCTTCACTCTGAGTTTGGTTCTTTAAGAACTGTTCACTGAAAGGTTCCTTGGAACCCAAAATGAGTATTCTGTGGCATAACCTCAAGAGCATGGCTGAGTTGAATGCTCTTGGTAACAACTTCCATCTCTTACAGGTAACTGAGGATGAGCTTGTCTACACGTTCTCTCTTACCTACGCTCCCGAGGCACTTGCTGGCACTCCAATTACCCGTGCCGATGGCGCGATTGTTGGCGTTCAATGCCACTATAAAAGGTAAGTGACCCTTTAAGTGACTGTTGCCTCTTGCCTTGTTGCAACTGTAAGATCAATTAATTGTGTCTTGAACTGCAGGCTTCATAATGTAAGCAGCGATGCCTTGGTTCCAACTTGGGTTCCTTATGCCTCAAAAGAGGTTGGTGAAGATGTCTTGCTCTTCTCCTTGAAGATCATGTTGGGTAGGTGCAGTTTCTTTGGACCTTGTGTATGTGGCTTTGCCTAAACTCTGTTCTTCTTGCAGACGACTGGTCCTATGAGAGGCCTTCAAACTATTACTTCCTGGGTAATGTCTTCAATATTGAGGCGTCTGTGAAGGTGTACAATCATGTGCCTCTGCGTGTGTTTGTGGACAGCTGTGTGGCTACCCAAGTACCTGATGTGAACTCCCTTCCGAGATATGCCTTCATTGATAATCATGGGTAAGTTGAACTCTTGGTATTGAGTTGCTCATTGTAACTGCTGTCATCACCCGACGATGATGGGTAAGGTCTCAATCCTTGGTTCTGTAGTTGACCTCCTTGAGTCAATCTTTGTAGCTGAGGTTGATGTTTTCAGGTGCTTTGTGGATGCCAAGGCTACGTCTTCCAGCTCCCGGTTCATGCCTGAAACCCAGTATGACAAGGTCCAGTTCCAGCTGGAGGCATTCATGTTCCAGGGGGGAAACAGTCATTCTGTATGTACTACGAGCATCAAGAGTTAATTTGAGTTTTTCCTGCTGCTTTGGGTTTGACCTAATTGAGTCTCTTGCAGATCTATATAACCTGTCTCTTGAAGGCCGCTATTGCTGCTGTACCAAGTGATGCTGAACACAAGTCATGTTCCTTTGCCAATGGGTATGTTTATGCATTTAAGAGCTTTTAGTTTAAGGTGCGGTGTCTAACTTGTGTCTCATTGCAGATGGTTTGCAGCTGATGGAAACCACCAGGTTTGCAGTTGTTGTGACTCAACATGTGGTCCTGATAGTGGAACTGCTGCTTTCAGTGGTAGGTAGCTGCTTTCAAAGTTGCTTTTGATGCTTTAAGTGCTGTATTTGACCTAGGTGTTTGCTTTTCTAGATGTTCAGTGGGAAGGCAAGGCCTCACTTGGTCCCCTAATGGTTCAAGAGCGTCGCAAGACTTCAACTGGTTTTCAATAAACTTTAAGAAACCTTTTCTTGCTTCCGTTTGGGTTTTTTTTTTAAGTCTTGGTTTGACTTAAACATGTGTTGTCCTTATGGGAAACTGGCACTCTTAGTACTTGAGGTTTTAAAGGGTCACAAGACCCTAATTTGTTTTGTGCTCATTGGCTGCGTGGCTTGTATAGTACCACTCTACATTGGCTTGACTGCCCCTTTTAAGCATTATTAATGAGCAGTGTAATGTTATACATGACAAAGGACTCGTCTAATCCAATCTCTGCACCATGCTTTGCATGAGCTATCACAGTATTTATGCATTGGAAAGTAGCACTTGTTTACGTTAGCTGGCTTGCTGTTTCAGAGACATGGTTTGTGCCCTTCTTCATTGTAGAAGTTTTCGTTTCCCCGTGATGAGGTGTGTGTGTGGATCATCTTTTGAAGAAAGACGCCAGTTCAATTCGATTCTGCACAAAAATGGTGTTTGATTTGCACATCTTATGTTATCGTGAACAAAACTCAGTTTTTATGATTTTAGGCATGCTCAAAGTTTAAGTATTTTAAATGTGCGTGTAGTAATTTGTCTTTTTGCACTACTTGGTACAGTGTTGTTGCTAAATGTTCGTAAAACAATTGCAGTTGTCTTCTGGACGTATGTTCGCTCGCAATTTTGGGCCCTATGACAAAATGACTTTGGGCCCCCCCTACCACACCAAAGCAGATCTCTGGGGGCCCCTAAAGGGCATGGGCCCTTAGAATCGTCCTAACTTACCCCCCCCCTTAGCGGCACCCCTGCTCCCAGAGAATGATCACACAAACTTGCTTGTCATGCTTTCA
The DNA here is from genome assembly GCF_049309525.1 of Garra rufa. Classification (NCBI taxonomy): domain Eukaryota; kingdom Metazoa; phylum Chordata; class Actinopteri; order Cypriniformes; family Cyprinidae; genus Garra; species Garra rufa. Next base: position 19,977,369 of record NC_133376.1, read on the forward strand.
ACAACGGCGGAGTGGTCACTGGCGTATGGTGAAGGGTGAAAAGTGTACAGAACATGGTTAGTCTACGTTATCTGACATGTTTCATTATACATTGCATTAAATATGCGCAAACAACACATTTAACATGAAATGCACCTATAATACACGTTAAACATGCATATTTTACCTGTTGTGTTTGAATCATTTGGCTTTCCATACACGAATGTGTGTCTACCGCGTGTTGCTTGTTTTCATGTGTGTGTGGTTCCGGTAACTTATGCTGCGTTCATGCTATGTCATAATTACTGTAGTTCCGAGATGACAACATGTGACATTCTACTCAAACTGAATTATGTTTCTATGGCAAAACTATCAACGTGAAGCCTTCAGGTGCTCTGTTCTGAGAGTTATGACTTGTACCAGTGACAGCTGTACCATGTGACCACCGCCAGGCTCATTTTGACCCTACTTAGGCACTAAAGTAAAACTCAGAGTCAGAGAACATAAAAAAAGCTGTGAGTAAAATGTCACATGTTGTCATCTCAGAAGTACGGCAATTATCACATGGCGTAAACGCGGCATAGGTTATGGAAACCACACATGAAAACATGCAACACGTGGTAGACGTACATTTGTGTATGGAAGGCCAAATGGTTCAAAAACACATGTATTTAACACGTATTATAGGTGTATTTCACATTAAATAGATGTTTATGCATATTTAACACATTTAATGCAATGTGTAATAAAATGTGTATAATGTGCGATAAATTCAAATTTGTTTTTGAACCATATTTGTGCAGCAGTTCTGTTCATACAGCATGTGTTTTCTGAGAATACAGTTGTGATTCCTAAAAAATGTATGGGTGTGAGTTCAGTTACAGAATTTGTTTGTCACACCTGTAGACCACCTGGCAATAGATCTGTTGCGGCAAAGTATAGATTTGATTTTGCGGGACAATGCGGGACACGTGAGACAGATACATTTACTACTGTTATGCTATGTAAATACTGATTTATATCCATTTAAATCAGTATTTATATTCTGAGTGCACACATATAAGCGAGAGAAAGCGCATCTGTTTTGCGTAATGTCGGAAAGCTGCATCAATTTTTTTAACTAATTTCAGAAGGAAAGAAATAAAGAGCTTTCTTAAAAAGCCAAAAGAATGTATGTACATTTTTTTTAACATGATTAAAAACCAACAGACTGATGCAAACATGCAAAGTGCAGGACAAGGGGTGAAAAAAGTGGGATGGGTGGTCACCCTATCCATAAATAACCATACTGTGTGTGAACATATTCTTGTAGCGTCATACAATTAAGTTTGAACGATTTAAACGATGCCTTTACTACCTTTACTACCGTTTTGGGCCTTGAACATAATAGCTGCGTTGCTGTCTATGCAGAGTCAGAAAGCTCTTAGATTTCATCATACATTTTAATTTTTCTCTTCCAAAGATGAACAAAGGTCTTTGGAACGACATGAGGGTGTGTAATCAATGACAGAATTGATTTTCATTTTTCATTTAACTATCCTTTTAATCTTTACATTTTTTAAGTTATGAATGTGAAACTGCAGGTTAAGGTTACTTCAGCTTGTGCCAAAATCCTTAGATTATACTGAAATAATAATGCAAGAGGTCATGGAATTGTACTCCAATTATTCAGCAGGCTTCACTTAGACTCTCTGGAAGTGTCCTAACGATTAAATCACAGCTTTATGTCATTGATTCAGCCCTTCCCAAGACCTCTCTTTAGCACTCTTGGGCTTCTCCCAAACAGACAGTGGCTTTGATGGCTGACTTGAATTCATTGGACTTCAGTTAAAAGACTTTAGATGAGTGTTAGAGCTGGCAGTTCTGGCACATCAAAGCACTCATATCTCAGCTGTCAAGGGACGCTATCTAAAACTGAACCCCAGTCAAACCCCAGAGTCCCTCTATTTAAACTTGGTATTTTACGCTCTTTTAAAAACAGAGCTGCTCTCACAGTCTAAGCTAAAAGCAGTTTATTGTAGCCAGCTAGCTTTTGACCCAACTGGCACAGAAAAAAACATCTACAAAAACAACAGATGCCTCCTGAAATGGAAACTTGATCTACAGCAGAGCTAAAGAGTAAACAATCTAGTAACCGAGTGCATTTCCTCAGACCGTTCTTCAGTAATGATTTACTCTGCTCCATTTTACTGCATTGTACTGCCTCCATCTCAGCCTTCTGGCCATGTTTCCACAAACCCTAATGCAGGGCTCAGTTGGTTTCTTGGAAAATCTATTGCAGGTAAAAGAGAATAATTCCTCCCCCATTACTTTCCTGGTACTGTTCTGCTCCATGCTGACAGTTTCCAGAGACTTGCATTGCCTTGTATCACGATTTCTCTAGCTGTTTGTCTAAAACCCCCATGAGCCCCATCTCTCAGCCCTCTGCGGACGATTGCCTTCATCTCTCTCAAAGTCTCTTGATTAAACTGCGTTCATAACCATCAGCCTCGTATTCATCATAGAAACCCTATAACATGCTCACATATTGGGTAGTTTGTCTGAACAACACAAAAGAATGACATAAAAGTGGGATTTCTTTTATTATGGTCTCAATTATGGTAGTAGAGCTCGGCTGTCATCTTGACAAGGTGTTTGGATGCACTAGTATTGTGATACAGTTGGAATTATTGGTGATCTCATTCAATATAATGCTTGCATAATGGCTCACTGGGTATTATTGCTTTTTCTTAGGGTGATGTGTAATATTCCTTGGATGAACATGAATGGAAAAGTAATGATAGAAAGTAGATTTTGTGAGCATGTGAGCAAGGCTTGCTCATGCAGAGCTCACTGTCATGATAATAAAGTGCTGTGGGTGATTACAAGGGTGTGCTGTATGGTTAGAGTGTTGTTATGTGGTTGCTAGGGGGTTGCCTGGAATGTTTTGAGTGGGTTTTAGTGTGTATCTGTGATGTTCTGGGTGGTTGTTTATTGCTCCAATATAAAAACCAATATGATACTGTCTAAAATTTAGGAAAATATAAAATATATATATATTACTTTATTACTGAATATATTTTATTTATTAACAGTAATGTAAAATATAAATGCAATTACTTGGTTTTATAGTAATTTGTTTTTAAGTGTACATGCACTACTTTTAGGTGTACATACAAAAGTCTTTTTATTTTTTGGAAAGAAATGAATACTTTTATTCAGCAGCAATTAATTCAGCAATTATTAAATGGATGGTTTATTGTCCCAATTTAGGAAGTATTAGAATAGTGTGTAAAATTTGAGAGAATATAAAAATAATATATATAATATATACTGAATATATTTCATTTATTAGCAGTAATGAAAAAGGCAGGATGCATTAAATTGATCAAAAGTGACATTTATAATGTTCAAAACATATTTTTATTTTCAATAAATGCTGTTATTTTTTTTTTTGTTCAATAAACAATTGTCAAAAAGGTAACATGTTTCAACCAAGATATTAAGCTGCAAAAATCTGTTTAACGTTGATAGCAATAAGACAAAAACACAGAATTAACATGTCAGAATAATTACTGAAGGGTCATGTGACTTTGGTTTATAAAATATAACATTCTTTTGTAACACACATTATCTAATATTATTTAATATCTGAAAATAAATGAGCAATAAATCAGAATATTAGAATGATTTCTGGTAGATTATGTAAGACTGAATCCTGCTGAAAATTCAGTGTTTCCATAAAAAAAAAAACATGTTAAAATATATATTAAAATAGAAAACATATATTTTAAATAGTTATAATAGTTCACAATATTGCTGTTTTTATTGCATTAAAAAACATTAGTGCAATGCTGAAAAAAAAAACAGATAATTAAATTTTTTAGTGCTGTTTAAATGATTAATCGCGATTAATATAATATATGTGTATAGTGTGTATATATAGACACACATACAGTATATATTTTGAAAATATTTATGTATTTACATGTATATATTTATATTCATATAATTTATTTTATACAAATATATTTAATATATAAACATTTTCCTAAATAGATACATGCAGGTGTGTGTATTTATACATACATAATAAATATACACATTACATACACATATAATGTACACAAAAACATTTATTTTGGATGTGATTATTTGCGATTAATCGTCCGAAATTTTAGCATGTTAAAAAATAAATACGACCTCATGTTGTGTCAATCACGTTTACATACTGCCTCTGAAACTTTCATCCGTCATAAAAAAGTTCAGATCAGGTTCAATTTTCAGCGTTTTCGCATCTGTAGTGTTTTGATAGGAAAGGATGACGAATACGAAAAAACACATACGAAAATTTCGGACTCTGTGTGCAATGATCCTAAAGGGGTCATCGGATGCAAAACTCACTTTTACATGTTGTTTGAACATTAATGTGTGTTGAACATTAATGTGTGTGTACACAACCACCCTACAATGATAAAAATCCACCAAGTGGTATTTTTTTAATCTTTAAAAGTAATATCGCCTTTTTAAAATCAGGTCATTCTCAGCTTCTCATCGGTGTGACGGCACACCGACAGAGGCCGCTCCCACGATAGTTGATTGACATGAGCGCCTTACCTTAGACCCGCCCTCACCGAGCTGAAACAGTCCTACTCCGATCGCCATTGTGTGACACAGGTGCAGGGGATGACAAGAATGTGTCTGATTGAGCGATTGAGGTGTTCTGTTGTTGGATGTAATAATGAACATATGAGTCGTCATTTACTCCCGACATCTGAGCCGCTGAAGATGCAGAGGATTAACTTTACTTTCGTTTTTGAAAGGAAAGTGCCGATCCCGATCTACATATGCGTCTATGTTTGTTCGAATCGTTCCTGATGCAGCTTCACTAGCTTTATGTGCTAGTTAGCAAGTTTCGCAGCTAAATGCGGCTAAAGTAAACATTACAGCTCGTCATCCAACAGCAGAGAGGGGTGGGCCGATCAGAGCTTATTAGCATTTAAAAGAAAGAAACAAAAGAATAGCTTGCTCTAAAAAGGGCTGATTTTGACAAGGTAAAAAGAGTGGTTTTTTTACACTACCACTGAGAAATTTTAACAAAAGTATGTTATAGACTTCTCATTTAGACCCTAAAGAATCATATCAACTTGTGAAAAATGAGCATCTGATGACCTCTTTAAGTGTAAAAAGTGATAGATTCTATTTACACTATGTAAAAATAGCAGTATTTTCTTTGCAACAATATTAGATGCTGTTTATACTACTTAGTGTAAGTGGCAGCTACTTAGTGTAAGTTTTCAGCTCAGTATTGTAGTACATTATAAAACAGTATGCAATAATAACGTATTGAGTGTAAATGTTCATTTTTATTAAAATTATTAAATGGATGCCGCCATATTGGGACAATAAAGCCCTCCCTGCACGTAATCCTAACCCTAACCGATAAACACCCCTGAGGCACTTTACGTTACACTTTTTCGATTATTTCCTTCATTTTATTGAAAATAAACGCCTTTCCGATTTGATATGTGATGTGAAAAGGAAGAAGAACGAGGTTGGCAAAAGACGGATTCGAACTCTGGTCTGTTACGAGTCACTGCTATGCTTTTTATCACCTACACAACTGGATCTGTTGTTTAGTAGGCGTTTTTTTGTAATACTGTCTAGTCCAATCACATGTTGGTGGGTGGAATTAATGTAAATAGCCTTTGCCAACAAGGCAAGCCAGGATTCTTATAGCTATAAATTGCTGACGTTTAATTAATATAGTTTCTATAAACAAAGCTAACACATGAATATGTCCGGAAGTACATGTTAGTACACCATCAGAGTACATGTGCTTGCATAGCTATACATCAGCATAATGGAAGTAGATGGCAAGGCTCCAGTGCAGTCACCACGGTTGATTTGTAGGAGCAGAAACAATACATTGTTATTACTTTGATAGAAGATTTGCTATTCAGACAGGGTCCCCTCTATGCATAATGAAATGTATTCCCTAGAACAATCTCTTTTATCTATGTATGCACGTCCTCTCTTGTGCCCCAACTCTGTGTCGACTGTGAAATAAACCGCCTTTCAGACCATGTTCCCCATCTTGCCGTGACTGGGACCGTTTAGAGTGAGCTAGTCATTCGAAAACATGCATAACTGTTGCCTTGATGCTACCAACACACCTAGCTGCTTGCATATAATCAATCATTCAGTTGGCATTTTCAGACTCACAGTAAACATGTAAAGGCATGGCAAGCTTCTCACCAGTCTCCCTGTGAGGAGTGAAGTTACAGATCAAAGAACAATAGGTTTAAGTCGTCGAGATGAAAAGAAAATCTCTCTGTGCAGAGGTGGTTGGAGGATATACACATAGCGATTTGGGACTTCATTCGCGATGGCAGTTAGCAGGCGGTGTTAAACTGCTCCAGCTCTGAGTGGCACGCCGATGCGACACGCTGCTAACGGTGAGCTGCGACTGGAGGTTTGAGGGGTTAGAGTGCGGTCAGGGGAATTGAATGGGGCTTTACGGCCATTATGAAGATGTAATGTTGAGTCCTTGGATGACAGGAAGTCAGATGACCGCAATCACGTTTTGCTCGCCTAGACGCTCGGGTATGAATGCGCTACATTTAATATGGTTCTCGGATGTCCTTCGATGCTTGTGCTGAATGTGGCAAATTTGGGAGTCTGTATTAATCTCTAGTGGAGAGCCTTCTATTTTGGTGCATTGAATAATATAGTGATCAAGTGCATTTTTAATGGGTTTAATATTATGAATATTATTATAATGAATTTAAACATTTTAACTGTAACTTTTGATTAATTTTATCTTGTTTTGTTTTTGGGCAGAAATGATGGTGGGAATCTATAGAAAAAGTTTCAAAAGTAAAAAGTTTTTTGTAGGGCAGCAATGTTGGTGGTTCTCATTTATCATAATATAAAATAAAATCTATTTTAGCATGCATTTTAAATGGTTTTAATATTATGAATGTGCTGCATGCATTCTACAGTACAATGATTAAAATGATTTTTTTTTTCACATCAGCTTTTTTCATAATATATTTTTTTCCTCAGTGACAAATAAATCATTTTTATGGTCTCAATTTGTCATCTTGTTCTCAGTAGCGCTCAAGTAGGCCATACAATTCTGCACAATTTAACATCTTCGTTGTGGGCTCTTGTGTACTCAGTTGACATGTATTTTGGAGAGATTTTGAAAGCTTTGAAGAAGTCTGAGCGCTGATGAGGAGCAAGTGTAAAAGATCCGTCTGGCCTTTCACTCCCTCTGTCATTCATCAACAGCATCTGACAGCCTGATGCAAATCCAGTAGGAAGTTTGTCTCTATTTTGATGCCGCTCACAGAGAAAATGTTCCCAGGGCAAGGTGTCTAAAATTGCTGCAGAAATAAGAGTCTGAAAAAAATGTTCAGTCAACCTCGGAATGGAACAACAGAGTATGAAAAGTGTCTTTCAGTGTAGCAACCAGGGTACAAAACATGCGGGGACAACAGATTTATAATTAGAGATGCTACAAAGGGCCTTTCACAGCAGGAAATCTCTTAAGAAATATGCTTGTGGCAGGTTTTTGTGTGATGCTGCATACAAATGATTACAAATAGACAGAGAAGAGCAGCTTTGAGAACCTATACAAGTGAAGCAGTGTGCTGTTTCAAAAAGGTGTATATGGAGGTGACAGTCGAAATGGTGTGTAATTCATATTTACTCAATCAAATCTCTCCTGTAATGAGATGCTATTCCAGTACTGTAATTCCAATAATGCTTTTTTTAATGCTGTTCAGTGATGTTTCATTAAAATCCAACCTGATCTTATGGCAGTTTGTACAAATTTTACGAGGTGGCTAATTCATACAAATTAGTACGAAACATCATACATATTTTGCATGGTGTCTAATTCATACATAATTATACAACCTTACTCATACGAATTTGTTTGATTTGTGAAAAATCTTACATATTTTACGAGTTGTCTAATTCATACAAAATCTTACAACCTTACTCATACAAATTCATACGAATCGTGACAAATCTTACATATTTTACGAGGTGGCTAATTAATACAAATTTGTACAACCTCACTCATATGAAATTGTACGTTTTGTGAAAAATCATACATATTTTATGAGGTGGCTAATTTGTACAAATTTATGACAATATGAATAATATATGAATAATATTCATATTGTACAATATGAATTTGTACAAATTGTGAAAAATCTGATATATTTTAAGAGGTGACTAAAAATCGCACATATTTTACAGAGTAATTCATACAAATTCGTACAACCTACATATTTTACAAGGTGGCTAATTTGTACAACCTCACTCATACGAATTTGTATGATTTGTAAAAAAAAATTGACATATTTTACGAGGTTGCTAATTCAGTAAATTATACAACCTCACTCATACGAATTCATACGATTTGTGAAAAATCATACATATTTTATGAAGTGGCTAATTCATAAAAATTCATACGATTTGTGAAAAATCTTACATATTGTACCAGGTGGTTAATTCGTACAACCTCACTCATACAAATTCGTACGAATCGTGAAATATCGTACATATTTTACAAGGTGGCTGATTAATACAAATTTGTACAACCTCACTCATACAAATTCGTACGAATCGTGAAATATCGTACATATTTTACAAGGTGGCTGATTAATACAAATTTGTACAACCTCACTCATACAAATTCGTACGAATCGTGAAATATCGTACATATTTTACAAGGTGGCTGATTAATACAAATTTGTACAAGCTCACTCATACAAATTCATACGATTCGTGAAAAAGTGGCTAATTCATACTAAATTGTACAAACTTACTCATACAAATTTGTACAATTTGTGAAAAATCATTCATATTTTACAAGGTGGCTAATTCATATAAATCCGTACAACCTCACTCATACGAATTCGCACGATTTGTGAAAAATCTTACATATCGTACCAGGTGGTTAATTCGTACAACCTCACTCATACAAATTTGTACGAATCGTAAAAAATAGTACATATTTTACGAGGTGGCTAATTCATAAAAATTTGTACAACCTCACTCATACAAATTTGTACAATTTGTGAAAATCTTACATATTTTACAAGGTGGTTAATTTGTACAAATTTGTATGACCTCACACGTAGGAATTCGTACGATTTGTGAAAAAAAATATTTCTTTTATTTTTGAAAATAATATAATGTTATATCATATTTTATCAACTGTGTGTTTTATTTTGCACTGGTTTTATATTATTTGTGTATTATATACTATTAGATTAAATAATAGATAATAGTATATATATGTCACACAAGTATCAATATTTTAGTGGTCCTTCAGAGATCATTCTAAAATATTGAGTTTGTGTTTTTGTCTTTTTTTACTATCAATGTTGTTGATTAATATTATTGTGGAGACTGGTATTTTTTTTTTTTAGATATGACTGTTTTATGTGTCAGCTTCAAAATGTTTGCAGTTTAGATTTTTGTATCATATAATGGTTTTAAATTTTAAAATGTATATATTTATTAGAAAACATACAGTAGGCTGTTTAATATCATTTTCCTATTTTCACAACTTAAATAGCATATAGTGTTTGGCATGTTGTCACAAAAGGTCAAAGTGTTTTACATTAATCTCTTTCTTTTCATGGCCAGCAATGATGGTGAAAATACTTTTTTTTGGAGCCAAGACTTTAAAATATGTGCCTATACAGAAAAGAAGTGTGACATCTAGTCTACGTATCTCAAACCTGTGAGCAAATCCTGTCTTTCCTCATAACAGTTCCTATACATCTGCACTCATTATCTCATAGGGCCATGGTCTTTCTGTTGCACTGTGCCATGCTCTTTCTGTCTCTTTGAGAGACAGATGGACAACGTTCCCTGTCTGCCGGTGAGAAGAAATCAACCCCGATGTCTCCACGGCTCTCTCAACTCCTCCTGGATCCTTATTGTGCCACCTGGCACCAGGGCCGAGCTGCTTCATGACACGCTCAGCCTGAATGTCAGCATCAGAGGCTGGCGGTAAAGCTGTATTTTTAGATGTCCTGTGCAGCTGTGATTGACCCGCAATTATCTGAAGGATCCCAGCATGACGTTGTTGGGAGTCAGGGGGGGTTAATCAGGAGTTAAATGAGAGTTTCCACTGTTTGTCTTGGTGCTAAGGAGGACCTTCAGATCGCTTGTTAACGCTGGCTCCATGACTCATTTCACTGTCAGCTCTCTGTTTGTACACTCACGAAGCCCCAGGCCTGAGAACAGACCCCTGTGCTGAGAAAAGACCCCCCACCTTGTGTCATCTCCTCTCCTGTCTTTGGCAAAATAGCGGCTTGTTGCACAATATGCTGGGCTCTGACAGCACCCACAAACCCGGCAAGCATGATTATACACTCACACACACACATATTCAGACAGGAGCAGCGCCACACACACGCTGAAGAGGCCGTGTGTCACAGCCTGTCACCTTACTTCCTGTGAACCTGGAATTTCCGAGTCTTTGCTGACAGAAACAGAAGGGGCAGAGGGGAGCAGGAGAGGGGTAAAATACTGACATTCCTGTAGTTCTTTCCCTTTTTAACTGACAGGCATCTTGCAAGTCAAAATTTGATGCTGGAAGGTCAGATGAGTGGCAGAAACATGGAGTGGTGCCCTGAATTCTCACTTTTTGGCAGGGCGTGACTTGGAGTGAGTTTTTTAGCTCGCTGTTTGGCTGCATGGCTTTTGTTGGTTGTAGCAGGTCTATTGACATTGATGGATGTACTGTAACAATTTTAACAGCTTGCTTTTATGGAAAGAAGGGATCTTGCACTGTTTTTGTTTTCATTCATTTTCTTGAGCTGGAGAAAATAAGCCTGGTATGTGATTTTGATTTTAAGATCCAATTACTAATCTACTGTACTTTTCAAACGTTTGAGGTTACGTTTTTCTGTTTTAGTCTCTTATGCTCACCAAAGTTGCATTTATTTGATCAAAAATACAGTGAAATACAGTAAAAATATTTACCTTTTTTTTTATAAAATGTAATTTATTCCTGTGTTGCCAAGCTGAATTTTCAGCATCATTACTTCAGTCTTCAGTGTCACATGATCCTTCAGAAATAATTCTAATATGTTGATTTGCAGCTAAAAAAAAATATTCTTATCAATATTAAAAACTGAAAAATTTTGTGCTGCTTTATATATTTTTTGGAATCCTTAATACAAATTTTTTTCAGAATTCATTGATGAATAAAAAGTTCAAACATGACAGATTTCTTGACTTTAATCAGATTAATGTGTCCTGAATAAACAAAATATATATATATATATATTTTTTCAAATCTTACTGACCTCAAACTTTTGAATGATAGTATACTTATAAATAATAAATTTATACTTAAGGATAGTTAGAGATAGTTCACACAAAAATGAAAATTCCATCATTAAAGGGTTAGATCGCCCAAAAATAAAAATTAGCCCATTATTTACTCACCCTCCAGGCAAGATAGGCATAGGGGCCGATATATGTATCTCCCGGTGAGTGCTCAATCATTTCCATGGGTGCTTGAGCCCATGAGCACCCACGGGATCGGTGCCTATGATCCTAGGTGTATATGACCTTCTTCTTTCAGATGGATCCATTTGGAGTTATATTAAAAGTTATCCTGGCTCTTCCAAGCTTTATAATGCAATGGGTGGGTGTTTCTTTTCAACAGACCAAAACAAGTCCAATAAAATTCATACCATACGTCCCATGTCATCCTCCCAGGATGGCTTCTATGTAAAACAGTTTACCTCAGCTAGATTAAAGTAATTATTACGTTTTAAATATGGATATTTTTCATACAAAAATGCACCAGTTTGCTACAGGAGGTCTTTATTTATCCTCCGGAGCCGTGTAGGGCACTTTTTATTATGGATGGATACACTTTATTGGACTTGTTTTTGGATTGTTGAAAAGAAACACTCGCTCATTGCATTATAAAGCTTGGGAGATCCAGGATCATTTTTAATATAACTCTGAATAAATTAATCTGAAAGAAGGAAGTCATATACACCTAGGATGCTTGGAGGGTGAGTAAATAATGGGCCAATTTTCATTTTTGAGTGAACTAACCCTTTAATTACTCACCCTCATGTCGTCCAAACCTGTAAGACCTTTGTTCATCTTTGGAGCTCAAATTAAGATGTTTTTGATGAAATCCGACAGCTTTCTGACCCTGCAACTACTTACATTTCTACAACTTCTGACCCTTAACAACTTAAATTTCAGTCAGTTTGTCACATAAAGCCATCATAGGGTTTCAGGCTTAAAATACACAAAGTCACATGGACTGCTCTTTTGATACTGTTATGGTTTGATGTCATTTTTGCAGCTTGACAGCTTTTTTCCCCATTCACTGTCACTGTTGTGTGTGATGAATGTTTAACCAAGGATGAGTAAGTGATGGTAGATTTATTTTTGGTCAGACTATTTATAGAATCATCCATTTTGTTTTTGCTGAGATATATACTTACTTTGGAAGAAGTTTTTAATGAATGACAGTCAAGTGATTATCCAGCTTGAGTCAGAGTGAGACATGTACTGTGATGTGCCCATCAGTTGCTGAATCACTTCAGGTTTCAATGTGGGTATTTTTCCAAGGCAGTCATATTTTACCAGCACCACTGAGGTTTAACTGGCAGCAAACCCCAAATGGCATCGATCACAAGGAATGACATCATATTCTGTCTGCATATCCAATTTCAGGGAGGTGCTGGTGCATAAAATTGAAGAATGAGGAACAGGGTTGATCTAAGCCATCTATCACATCAGACTCACCAACCCACTCACACACACGCACTTTTGAAGCTATATTAGCTTGGGTCTCCTAGAGATGTGATGGTTTTCATACTAAGATAATGATATTTGCTTTTCTGCACACCTACATGAATCTCTTGACATTATTAGACAGGGTTTGGCTGATTTAGAGCATTTCAAATTAAAGGGACTAGTCCTCACAAGGCAGTTTGTGACATGCTAACATTTTACACATGGACTATTTTAACAATGTCTTTACTACCTTTCTAGGCCTTGACTTAGTAGTTGCGTTGCTGTCTAAGCAGGTAAAATATCTTAATTTGTGTTCTGAAGATGAACGAAGATCTTACAGATACTGTATGAAACGACACAAGGGAGTAATTAATGACAGAATTTTCATTTTTGGGTGAACTATCTCTTTAACCATAATGAAGCCATGATCTCCAATTCTGGAGTAATTTTTTCTTCTTCTAATTCATTACACTTCTAACTCCTTGCAAATCGTGTCAGAGGTGGGATGTAGGTTATTTTAAGCTTTGCTATAAATTCCCCACAATGTAAGTAAAACCTGAGTTCTTGTCTTTGTTTCAAACACAGTATTAGGCTAATTATAACTACAATAGCTGAATGTAGTTATAATTGAGGCTGTCATTTCTTGAGGCTGTCCCTTGAGGCTGTCATTTCTTAGCTAATTGCCAATTTCCCATTAACGCATCGAAACTGTACATATATAATGGGTGAAAAGGCCTCAATTGTGTCACAAACAGTTGCACAGACAAGCTGGAATTATTCTTGGACTAGTGCGTCCGTGACATCACCATTAACCTTTATTAGTTTAACAAATTGCCAATTTGAACTTCTTGTTCAAGTTTGACCTTTCTGTTTTATTAGTCAAAGCTTTTTAAATCAAAAGCGTCCTTTGGGAATGATGGTGTCTCGGTAGGAGCTCTGTTGAGAACAAAGAACAGCTGAAGGTGACCTGCAGCTTCATGGTTTTTAACTCCAGCAGTTAACCTAAATAAAAAAAATAATAAAAAAAACGGTTTATATCTTAGCATCAAATAAACCACACTAAATGGCTAGAAGATATCAAGTAGGCAGTAAGTGTTTTCCACTTCCCCCCTCTCAAGTCTTTATTTTTCAGGCACACCTGCAGGAATGGAGGAAGTGAGGAAGAGAAGGGCTCACGATGATTCGAGGCGGAGAGAGAGAAGTGAAAGTAATGCCTTCCTGTCCTTCATGATCCACTGCCCTCCATGCCTCGCTGGTAATGCCGCTCATCAGACTCACACCTGAGTGGCAGCAGGAGGAGAGAGACGCTCCTGGGAGACTGACTGCTGAAACAAAAAATAATTCTCTAACAGCACAGTCTGCCCTCGATTCTAATGGAAACACCCCACTGAAGCTGGTCTGCATGATGGATGAGATGTTCAGTACTTTCATAGTGGCGTCTTTCAGTACTGATTTACCAGGCTGCAGGCGAGTGTACTAATGACCTTGCTTTATCGTACAGCGCTATGTTCTCACAACACTGTCAGATTACTATCAGAAGTGGTGTTTCCATTTATTCACAACTGATGTTTTGATGCGCTTCACCCTTTCTGGTTACTGTTGTTCACTCAGACACTGGATATTTTCAGAAAAGCAGCATACTGATTACTGAATACTGCATGATATGTACTGTATATGGCCATTAGCCAAACTGCTGTCCCACAACTAAAAAACACATTTAAAAATCATTTCAGTATTCAAAACTTAGATATTTATTAGGATCCTTCTACAATCTATTAAAACCTACAATAATATTTAAAGTATTAGCAAGATTAATATATTTAAAATCATAATTTATTGAGTACTTTCAATTAGGATGTGGCTTTCCCGAACCCTTACCCCTAAATTTCAACTAATGAAAATGATATTGAAATCATTTTCATATTTTTATTTTGTTGTTTTAAAAGTATATTTTTGATTGTTTTAAAAAATGAAGTTCAAAATATATATCTATTCAAATTTTCTTTAGAAATTAGAAAATTTTGTGTAAGAAAATGTGTCCAGCATTTTTCATCTCACTACCAAAACATTGTATATCTGAGTCAATTGACTGAGACTGATTTTAACTACACCCCTGCATTTATTATCAGGAAATATTCCTGTGTTCCTCTCTCTCTCATAGCTACAAGGTGAGAGTAGATAGGTCCCATCATTTTGAGGTACCGTAAATGTGTCCAGAAGTCTGTAACAATTAAGCATTTAAGCACACTTTTTTAGAAATTATTCCATAACATTTACTTTTTACTGATTTTTTACTTACTCTTGAGAGCTGTGCTAGTAAACCATGTGCTAATTAGCGTCTTTGAGCTATAGGTTCAAAAGTATCTAAAATTGTCACTACCAAAACAGTCACTACCAAACATTTGGTGGAGTTTCGGTAGTGACATCTTTGTTTTTTGGGGGTGTTATCCCTTAAAATTGACACTACCGAAACAGTCACGACCCAAACATGTCATCATTGTATCGGTAGTGACAAAATGGGAACCGAGTTCTCATATTTGTTGAAAATAAACAAAATTTTAATACAGTTATGCAGGGTTTTTTTTGGATTTTTTTATTTATTTTTTTTATTAGTGTTTTAGTTTGCAAGTTAAAATTCTGTAATGTGATGTGGTTGCTACCAAAACACTTTCTGAAAGTACAGTATGAGAATTAAAGGGATAGTTCACCCAAAAATGAAAATTGAATGTTTATCTGCTTACCCCCAGGGCATCCAAGATGTAGGTGACTTTGTTTCTTCAGCAGAACACAAACGAAGATTTTTAACTCAAACCATTGCAGTCTGTCAGTCATATAACGGCAGTCAATGGTTACCAAATCTTCAAGAGTAAAAAAAAACATACACAGACAAAACCAAATCAAACCCTGCGATTAGTGACGATACATTGGGGTCTTAAGACACAAAACGATCAGTCTGACTTTTCGGCTGATGTGAACGCGCTCCATACAGCTGAATCGGATCAGAGGTAAATAAGGATATATATATTGTTCAGTTTCTTGCACAGACCGATCGTTATGTGTTTCAAGTGTTCACTAATCGCAGGGTTTGATTTGGTTTTGTCTGTGTGTGTTTTTTTTTTTTTTTTACTCTTAAGACTCTTAAACACTTTCCTTTTCCTTTCCTTTCCTTAAAGATTTGGTGACTACCAATATATGACTGACAGACTGCAATGGTTTGAGTTAAAAATCTTTGTTTGTGTTCTACTGAAGAAACAAAGTCACCTACCTATCTTAGATGCCCTGGGGGCAAGTAGATAAGCATCAAATTTTCATATTTGGGTGAACTATCCCTTTAACTGCATAATTAATAGAAATGTGTACCTTGGATATTATACAATTTTAAAAAAAAAATCTTTTTTTTTTTTTGGAAAAATCTTTTTTTCAATTTTTTTTTGTAATTTAGTAAATAACCACATACATGTATTTTACAGTGGTGTGTCAGCTTCTAAAATGGAGATCATAGTAACATACTGCTTTTTTTTTTTGCATTTTTAATCTAATTTTGTGTGAAAGTAACTCTTGGTAGTCCAGTCAATTAATGAAAGCAAAGAAAGAAATGGTAAAAAATATGTATTTGATTTTTTTTTTTTCTGGTTTCTTTAAACTGGGCTAATAGGCAAAATGTATGTGTGGCAATTGGATTTTTCTTTCTTTCTTTCTTTCTTTCTTTCTTTCTTTCTTTCTTTCTTTCTTTCTTTCTTTCTTTCTTTCTTTCTTTCTTTCTTTCTTTCTTTGCCAATTGCCTATTAGGTGTATTCGGTTTAACTACATGTATATTAGTGGTCAAATTTTTGATTAATGATTAAGATGTTTTAATTTTGTTAAAGAGGAAGTCTATTACGCTCACTAATAAGGCTGCATTTATTTGATTAAAAAATACAGTATTTTTTTAAATAACTCCTTTCTGTTGTAGTGTTTCTGTTCAGTTCAAAACAAAACAAAAATCTTAAAATAATCTTAATATTTGACTGCTAATATGAATGCATATTAATATTATTACTGATAAGAATGATTATTTTCCTTATTTATGGTTCGGTTTTTTAACTGGCACAATTATAATAATTTTAAACACTTTTTAAAAAGTCTTTTATTTATTTTGCTGTTGCCGCATTTTCTTTAAAACTGCCTTAACGGTGCGTTCACACTGGCACGTAGCGAGCGGGGCGAAGCGAGCGTTTTCAATAGGCCTATGTCTCACTTCCTGCTTCCGGAACGCGGAGTAGGGTAATAGAACTTCCGGTCATTGCTAGTAACGCTACTGCAACGATAAAAACAATGGCAGCAGTTGTTCTTGAAGCGTACCAGGTTGCTTTACGACGAAACACTATGCAAGTCTTGGGTGAGATTAATAAAGAGAGATGAGGGGCCTTCTTTTAATATTCTCCGGGGCAGCACTTTCGTTTGCAGTTTGCATTTCAACAAGGAGAGCATCTATGTCTCGCAAAGTGGTCGGAAGAAACTTAAAATACTACACCAACCCGGTTTCCCTGGAATAACTGGGGGGACGATCAGCCCCATCTATGTATTCCCACCAATGATTGTAAATAAAACAAAATTCGATTAATTAAAAAGGATGTTTTATCTGACACATGTATTACTCTTATCTCTGCTATATGAATACACTTGACTTTGACATTCAATAATATCACGCTAAGCGTTTTCTCCCTCATAGAAGCCCATTATAAGGAAACAGCTTAACTTGGTTTAACGTACCTCAACAGCGATCAGGAAAGACCGAACTTCTGTTAAATTTTACTTATAATAAATACTTGCTGCTGTCAAAAGAACGAGCTCTTATTCAGCATACAAAGTGATCGCCCCCCATAGAAGTCCATTATAACAAACCATGTTATGCTTTTTCCTTAATGGAGTTATATAGGGATAAAACGCTTAACGTGATATTATTCACTTTATATGCTGAATGATATTTCATTCGTTTAACAGCAGCAAGTATTTATTATAACTGAAATTTAACAGAAGTTACTTTTCCCTAGTCGTTGAGATACGTTAAACCACGTTACGCTGTTTCCTTATAACGGGCTTCTATGAGGGAGAAAACGCTTAACGTGATATTATTCACTTTACCTGTCGAATAAGGACTCGTTCTTTAGATAGTAGTTACTGTTTGTTCCAAGTAAGGTTTGACAGAAATGTGGGGTTTCCTGGTAGTTTTTTATGTACATTAAGCCACGTAAGGCGTTTTAGAACGTCCCTAAAAAGCTAACCGGAACTGCCGTCACCCCACTCAGAGACGTTCAATTGTTGCGTGACATAGGCCTATTCATTCACATGGAAGTTGCGCGTAAACGGTCGCGTGGTGCATTTTGGGATTGGAAGCGTTGCGGAGAAAGCGTTGAGAGCGGCTGAGAGCGTCAAAAGGTTGGGCATTCCTCAACTTTATGCAAATTTCGAGCGCAAAACGCCGGCGACAACCAATCGCTGTGAAGAGTAGGCAAGGCAAGATTATGACGCGTGTTTCTGAAACTGGTGGATTACTGAGCTGAAATCACATATTATTGAAAAAGTCAAGCAAAAGTAAATGTACTTTGCATGTTTTCATTATATGCTACAGTTTAGTTTTCGAACCGCCGTTAAAAGAAGACAATGGAACATAAATAGGGTGTGAACATTGTTTTTCAGAGGTGTGCTCAGCCCTAAATTAGACACTCCCCAAAGCAGTGGCGTTGTAGCGTTGCTAGCGGCACTGAGCGTGGATTTGACGCTGTAGTGTGAACGCACCGTAAGGCCGCGATCACACCGAACGCGTTTTTGCAGTTGGAGGCGCCTCTTTTGAATGGTTTTCTGTTGGCAGTGAGCGTTCTGCGCGCTGTTTATGCGCACCGGGCGCCTCGCGTTTTCGCCGCCTGCTGCGCCTCGCGTTTTTGCAGGAGCGCTCTGAGCGCCTGAAGTTGAAAAAAAATCAACTCTGAGCGGAAAAACGCCCAACGTCATTCGCGTTCTTTTCCATTGTCCAATCGAATGAATGGAGAGGCGGGCCTTCTGTTGTGGAGACGAAAGTTTACCGTTGCTTAAAAAGTCCGGAGACTGCAAGAAATAGAGGAGAAACCTTTGGTGTCTGTCGTGGGTAACCCGGAGCTGTATTATTTAGGGTTTCTGCTAATATGACAGTTTACTTAACAGCAAAAAACTAAGATTTTAGAGCGCTCGCGCTATAATCCTTTGATTTGACTGACAGGACAGCTGTTTTGGTCGTTGCTTAGCAACATAAAAAAAACGCAGCACACTGCTCTTTTTTAAAAGTCACCAAAAAAGGCAGTGCTGTGCGCCTCGCGTTTTTAGAACTAAAAGACGCGTTCGGTGTGATCGGGGCCTTACACTGCAGCAAAATCACTGTAATGAATGGCTGCAAATGGCCTATTTCTTTCTGTGCATTGAGCATTACCAGATTCATTGTAGCTTTTATTCAATATAGCCATTTTGAGGGATTTAATTTAGTCAGTTCACCTTGTATATAAGGTCTGTGCTTGAGAGTTTGAATATTCTATGTGTGTCCTTAATTTTCTTGTGACTTTTAAAAACCCGCATGATTTTCAGACTACTTGCATCGCTAAATGTCAGCTCAGCTCACCAAGAGAGACACCAACTGCACTTTTGCAGATCTGACGGCATCATCAAGTTTCTTTCAGCCGTGTTTCTCACCTCCCACCAGCAGGTTTGAGTAGTTCTCCATCAGGAGACATTTGAATTATGCAAATGAAGTAAATAATACACCACCCAAAGGCAGGTGCTTATTAATTTTTAATTTGGACTGTTTTAATTAATCTGTTGTGATCTAAATGAATAATTAATTTTTCAATAATCATTTCAAATGTTGTCTTGAGTGATATGAGTCTGTAAAGACTCTTTGGGAGGTCAGATGAAGCATATCTGTATCTTTCCTGTGGTTCAGTCTCTTACAGACTTAATTCATCCAAATGAATCCCAACTGACTTTAAAATAGGCAAAAACAAGTTAAACATTCTTTAAAATATATATTTTTTGTGTTCCTCAGAAAAAAAGAACTCATACAGGTTTGGAACAATATGAGATTTTTAAATGAGTTATGCCAAGTCACAATGTACTAGATTAAATACAAATGAGTTTTAAAATTATTCAACCAAATATTTAATCATATGATGAGCAGTTTGATCTTCAAATCAAACTTCATTTGATTTCTCAGAATCTCTCTCATGTGTTGTGCTAGTTCTTTGAGATGTTCTGATAAAAAGAAATATGAAGCACTCATAGATGTTTCAAAGAAGCCCTCTCTTTTTGAACTTAGCAGTGTTCTGTATGACATTCTGCTAAAACATCAACACAGACAGGCTGAGTTGAAAGAGAAACTGTAAAATGGAGGTTTCGGTTCAAGGTCATTGCTTTGACCTTGGTGGCAAATAATTTAGCTTGTTTTCTCACAGCAGGGGTTGGGAAGAGTGTGAGAAGCAGGAATCAGGGAGCTGAGAATAAAGTAAGACCCCTTTGATCTGCCACTTAAGCTTTGATCAGACAGGCAGCAAAAATCCGATATTTCCTTATCCACACAATCTGTTTAGTTCAGAGGTTCTCAACCTTGGGGACAGTGTCTGAACAAATGGATCCAATTTGATTACTTGCACAATGACAGTACGGACATTCTGTCTTAAAGATGAGATTTGAAAGACATGTCTGCCAAATTATTGATGCATTTGAGTGATTTATAAACAGCTAAGACTAGTTGATCTTAGCACTGGATGTTAATGCTGTACATATTTTACTGACTATTTTTAATGCATGCATTTCATGTGGAATTACCAGCAGAAATGTGAATGTTTCATGCTATCTAAATAAGAGCACTTGACTGAAATAAAAAAACAGCCTGCATAATACACACCAGTGACTTTTATACAGAACATATTGATTTATGGCGAGTGACTAGGTTCTTTAGTTGCTCAGGAATGTTTTTATTTTACTATAGACTCTGGAATTCTGTATGTTTCACATACTTCTGATACTTTAAATCAATCATCTTGAACAGCGGATCTGGGCTGTTTAAGGACATTGCTGTTTTTGTTTGTGGCACTAGCCTTGTTTAAGAATAATGAGCCACCTAATCTCATTAGAGTCCTATTAAACACCAGTGTGTGTTTGCAGTGACTAACAAATGCATACAGTGTTAATGATTTAGTATCCGCATTAAGTCCTGTAATTAAGAATATTCAAATAGGCCGATTTTGGCAGATTAATTTAACATAATTCACCAATATTTTAAACCATTTTAAATATTTTCCATACTGGCACTTGAATAGGATACAAAATTAGGCCTTCAGCTACAGATTGTAAACATAATCAAGTAAATCCAAATATGATATAAGCTAAATTATTTTATGTGTATTATGCATAAAGTTGGTACAAAGTAACAGGATTGAAGATTTATTTAAGATGTTACTCAGTTTTGTCACTGAAACTAGTTTGCTTTATTGGTTTGTACTTATTAGCGGTTTAAGAAATGTTTGGTTAATCGTTTTGTTTCTTACTGGAATAACGTGAGTAACAGGGTTGAACAATTTAAAAATCATACCACTTCCTAATTGTCACAATTTTTTATGATGGAGGGGAAAAATGTGGAGCCCAACTAAACTAATGATAGTTAATAATTTAAAATATCTACTATAACCAATTGAAAATCAGTTTAATAGACCGTCAAAACGGTCATTGTTCATTTGAATTGTTTAGTCAAGAAGGGAAAGAGTTGTGACAGGCCAAAATCACCATTTTAAGTAGAAATGCAAACATTTGATGAATATAAAACCACCTGATTTTCATTCGAGGTACTTTTAATGCCAGATCATAGTTTATCCAACATATTTTATGGTATGGGATTTGTCATTTTAATAAAAATGGGACACCAAAATTATTTCTGTATTTCTCAAAAGTGCAGACGATAAGACACAGTTTGTCGTGAACACCATTTGTATGTCACCAAACTCCGAAGTGAGAGAAGGATACATTTATTCTCTTAACCTTTTAAGTGTTTGTTCCCTCTTCCAGTCTGAGATCCATCTTCTTGCTCCAGAGCTCACGAGAAAAGCACTGGGTTATGTGTCCCCTGCCCCCACACAACCTCTTTCACCATTTTCCCTCTTTCTCTCTCCCTTGATCTTTTTTTGATTCAAAGTGCAGTGTGCGGGGATTTCCTCCACCCTGTGATTTGCAAGAGCTTGGCAGCTGTCGTATTCCAGCATGGAGAACAGAATGAATTATGGGAGCCCACCGGAGCGTGATGCTCCAACATTAATGAGATACAGCAACACATTAACGTAGTAGGTCTGCGTTTCATAGCTGCCGAAAATATAGTTAGAAAATCCCCTGTAGAACAACATTAAGATGTGTGATGATGTGAGAAGTTGCTCTCTTTGGAAACTTTTTGCTTGAAAATTGTTTGAGAAACAACAATTATGCTTTTATGGCTTTGCTTATGTTATACAGTGCTGAATGTATGCATTGCAAATTACTATTGATTTTCACCTCCTCATGCACGAGGTCTGATGTTTTAGTTTCTATAGAGTATACATGGTTTCTTCATGCTTAAAATAGATAATGAAATTGCAATTCATCAGATTGTTCCCATTAGTTGCGTTAGAAAGCCAGGAACAAAAAAATGAAACTGCTTCTTAACGTGATTCTCAGAGAACAGGTTACCACGAGGCTATCATAAGCTTGTTTCACATTAATGTTTGAGGATTTTCTGAGTCTTTCAGCCAGTCCCCTGGAGAGCCAATCTCGCCATGTTCTGACTCTGATGGGCCACTGAAAAGGCTTCTAAAGGCAGAGCAACAGGAGAGCTGTCACAATTGCGATGGTGCAATCACCTTCTGCAAACAGCCTGTGAATGCTATGTGAGGAAATGCTCTTAAAACATAGCTTTGCCTCTTGAGTGACCTTCATGTCTGCCATAATCCCTGCACTCCCATGCATTCTCCAAGTAGGCATGTTAAAAAAGCAATTATATTCCCAGAATCCATGTTAGATTAAATGTCATCACTTTGACAGTGAGAATTTCCAGGTCCCAAACCCTGAGCAGTTTAACAACTGACTGTTTGATGCAATTGTACTATATATAGTAGGTGATACAGTATATGCAGTATGCAGTTAAACTAGATTTTTGGTAGTTATTCAGTAAATTGCAGATTAGGGGGTGACTGATTATTGGACCCACTATTTTCAGAACCGATTTACAGATAAAATCATTTAAAAGCATTTAAAAAAACTTCTACTTAATCTGTAATAATCGGCATTGACATCGACGCTGAGAAACACATATCGGTCGACCCCTAATGTGCAATATTTGAAGTCTTTCTGTCCAATATTATACCGCTGTGCATCATATTTGTTGAATGAAATTAGCAAGAATTTCTTGTTCTTGCTCATTTTTGGGTGCTGATGCCAATAAAGTGCTTCTTTTGCTCTAGTATAAAGTATGAACAATTTTTTCAATTTTTTTCAGCAACATAAAGATATAATCGGCCTGGCATATTATCATGTCGATATTAAACTTTTTATGGTTGTTAGTATCGTCATTTTCAAAACCGGTTATTGGCCTGGGCAATTCTTGGCACCAGTATAAAATTTTTTATGGTTATCGGTATCGGTCATTTTTAAAACCGATTTGCAGATAAAATCATTTATAAGCATTTTTTGTTAGAGCCCTTGTTATTTTTAATTTTGACATTATTTTAATTTTTACACCAGACATATTGGTTCAAGATATCGGTTATCGCTCTATTTAATCTGTAAATAATCGGTATCGACATTGACCCTGAAAAACACATATCGGTCGACCCCTAATGCTGATAAAACTGTGCAATATTTGACATCTTTCTGTCTAATATTATACTGCTATGCATCATATTCTCTAAATGAAATTAGCAATAATTTCTTGTTCTTGCTCATTTTTGGGTGATGATTCCAAAAATAGTGCATGTTTAGCTCTAGTATGTCACACTTTCTCACAAAATCTGATGATTTTGTAGCATTTTTGATTTTGTAACATTAAAGCTGATATATATATTATTTCTTATTTTGTAAAAACAAATAAGCATTTTATATTAAAATTTATATTAAAATTTTTAATTTTAATAAGGAATATAAATAAATAATCGGCCGGGGTCCATTATTGTCACCGATATTAAGTTTTTTTTTTTGGTTATCGTTATCGGACAGTTTCAAAACCGATTTGCCGATAAAATGATTTAAAAGCATTTAAAGAAAGTTTTTGTTAGAGCCCTTGTTATTCTTAATTTTACACACACACACACACACGCACACACACACACACACACACACACACACACACACACTGGTTTACATGTTTTATGGGGACATTCCATAGGCGTAATGGTTTTTATACTGTACAAACCGTATTTTCTATCGCCCTAACCCTACCCTACACCTAAACCTAGCCCTCACAGGAGATTGTGCAAACTTTTACTTCCTCAAAAAAACTCATTGTGCATGATTTATAAGCCTGTTTCCTCATGGGGACCTGAGAAATGTCCCCACAAGGTCAAAATTTACTGGTATTCCTATCCTTGTGGGGACATTTGGTCCCCACAACGTGATGAATACCAGGTACACACACACACACACATATATACACACAATGGTTCAAAATCGGTTATCGGTCTACTTGATCTGTAATAATTGGTATCGACATTGGCTCTGAGAAACACATCAGTCGACAACTAAACTGTGGATTTATGCTTCAGAGTTTAGTTTGAAGCCTAGTATCAAATACATTTTTCTTCAAATATGCTATCACATTTTTCACTTTTCAGTGATTTCTGTACAACCATTCACAAAGATTATTTGCAATATTTGAAGTTTTTCTGTCTTATATTATACCGCTGAGCATCATTTGCTACATGAAATCCATTTCTTGTTTATTACTCATTTTTGGGTGCTGATTCTAAAAATAGTGTCTGTTTTGCTCTAGCATGTTACACTTTCTCACAAAATATGATTTCGTAGCATATTTTATTTCGTAGCATTAAAGCTGATACATATATAATTTGCATTTTGTTAGAAAATGTACATGATGGAAAATGATTATGTGTTTTAAATCAGCAACCTCACAAAATGTTATATTAGGCCTTTTTTGCAAATAGATCTTAATTTTTATTCGATTTTAAATTTACTCATGGATGCAAAATAAACTATGTCTGCTTTAAATGTCAGTCAGATCTGTTCCCCCTTAAAATGTGTAATTCTTTTTCAGAATAAGCTACCATGTGAACTGGCTAAAATAAGCTGGCATTTGAACCAGACTTTGTCGATAGTGAAAATATAGCTAGCTGATTGATACTCTGTGAAGGTCAGTAGGTCATCTTGGACATCTGCCAAGCTTTTTATATAGTGGGAAGCAATGACGTTGTGTCCTTCAGCAGAGGTGAAGAGATTGGTGGCAGTGGAGGGAGGGAGCTCAGATTTGTCGATGGTGGGCTTGAGGTGACAACCAGGTTGAAATGTCAGTGACAGATGGGATGTGGGAAAATCAGAGTGGAGTGTCGTTGGCACACAACTCATTTCAGTAGCGTACCAAATCGTAGGTTGCTGAGCTAAATTTAGTCTTGAACAGAAAAGCTGAAAATTTGCATTTATATCATGAACATCCAGTAAAAACAGTAGTATTGTGAAATATTATTACAATTTAAAATAACAGTTTTCTATTTTAATGTAGTTTTAAATGTAATTTGTTCCTATGTCTTCAGTGTCATGTGATCCTTCAGAAAACACTTTAATATGCTATTTTGGTGCTTATTTTTCTGAAAACAGTTTTTCTGGATTCTTTGATGAATAGAAGGTCTAAAAGAACATAATTTATTTTAAATATGTAACATTATAAACGCCTTTTATGTTACTTTTGATTAATTTAATGCACCCTTACCGAATAAAAATATTATTTCTTTAAAAAAATTTTTTTACTGACCCCAGACTTTGAACAGTAGTGTACTTTATTATGATTTTTACTTAAAAAATCCATTATAATAATTGTTATTGACATACAGAATCATATACTTCTGCTTTACATTTACATTTTATTAAATGCATTTGAGTAAAGGTTACAATTAAACATTTAGCTGAACTTTAGCTTTGAAGTCAACTTCATAAAAAATAATTTTGAGTTTAAACCATAACTGGCAGAACCCCTGTGGTACTGCTGCAGACCTCCTGTTGAAAACTCCTGATTTATGTGTTTTATTTTTAAGTGTGTCTTATTTTTCCTATTTGCTCTGCTATTTTACTATAATCACAAAGTGCAATATAGAAAGGCATTATAAAAAAAAAATACAATATAAACTGTACTGCTCATATGTGTGACCAGTATTAAGATGATGATTATAATTAATCTGTGTGTTTTTTAGTTTATGAACATTGGCTTGCAGTTTATTTGATTCTACCTCCCATATCTCAATTTCATCACTGACTTTGATCGTTGTAAAAGATGTAGAGAATAACTTTTCTCAGGAGCTTGCTTGTTTTCTACAGATGGCTCTGAGAGACACTCATGTCTAATCAACGAAGATTAATAGCTTCGGAGAGTTATGGAGTTGTTACAAAAAGAGAGAGAGAGACAGAGAAAGAAGACAAAAAAGATGATGAATCTCATTCCCGACAGGATTAAATTAAAAAGGAGTGCGCAACACTTAATTATGATCAAGATAATTACAGATGTTGAATATTTAAAAGCCATGAGAACTTTGTCTTTCAAACGTATTGTACCGTGTCACTTTTAGAGGTGCATATGAGGATAACATAATATGCTTTGGCTTTAGTTTAGCCTGTTAGTTTACATTTTCATAAGTTTACACTATACTATTCTTTTTGCCTTGAGCCATGTGCAAATATTTATATTAAGCTACATATATTCAAGTGAGCCTACAACATCATAAGAAAAAGAAAAATGCATATACTTCTTTCTCAGATGATATTTACTGATGTTTCAAACAAGATGGAAATGTATTGTAATGAAATAAAAAGCATTATGTACGTTATTGGATCTTAGTTAAAGGCCCTAGTATTGTGTTTGTGGAAATAACAATCAATCAAACCATCTCTGACATGAGACACATGAATTGGCCCCTAAAGCAAGGCTTCGCGATTTAATCAGCTTCAGTGAGAGGCAGGTAGAAAACGAGAGTGAAAGTGCAAAACGAGAGGAGAGCCCCATGAGGTTCATCTGAACTTTCAAAGAAATCCAATTAAACGAGGGAGATAAAGAGGCAAACACCAGCAGGGTTCCCTTTGTCTGCGGCTCTTTTCGTACAAAACGCTATTTGCTCACTGCATTGCCAGGACACGTTAGGAAAATAAATAAATAAATAAATAAATGAAAAACAAGCCCGGTCTGCTGCTATTGAAGTTTGATGTGTATTTTTTGTGCACGGGTTCAAAGTGAACAAAAACCATGGTGCTTGGCAAAGCAAAACAAGCACCAAGGTGCTTATCGCATCTGCTAGTTTTCAATGAGTCGCGATATACCTTTTCTTTGCATGTGACATGAGACATGCTCACTGGATCCTAAAATAACGCAAGGGAAGGAAACCCATTATTCACACAGGTCTTGTGGATCTAAAATTGTGTAACGTAAAACCAGAGACAGTATTTGTTAGTAGACTTGAAAATGACACACTTTGTTGTTTGTACTATTGATTTGTGTGATAGTGAATGATATGCATGTTGCATTAATATTGACTTTCTGTCTTAAATCCTATTGGTGTTTTTCTGGTTCTGATTGTCATTTGTTATTTTAGGGTCATGTCTTTGCAATCATGAATTACAGACCAAACGGACGATGTGTGGATAGATGGATACAGTAGATAAAAAGATGGATAGATGCATTTCAGTATTTTTTTCTTGCTTTGATTGTTATTTTTGGGTCATTTGTCTTTGCAATGATGAATTACAGACTAATCGATGGATGGATGGATAGGTACTGTAGATCAGCAGTTCCCAATTCCAGTCCTCGCGCCCCACCGCTCTGCACATTTTGCATGTCTCTCTTAGTTAACACACCTGATTCAGATAACAAGCTCATTAGAAGTGAGGTCCGTGCAGGAACTGCGATCCGATTGACATGGTCCCTGCAAAGTGTTCATTGCTCCCTGCTCCCTGCTCCCTAAGTGGGGGAAATCTGTTTACTATACTTCGAAACATTCATTCACATATTTGCGCTACGTCACCGCATGTAGCGTCTTCACACACAGATGAAACTTACTAGAGAAGTGTGACATAAGTGCATCTGTAAATAAATGCATTTTAAATTTACGTCTCGCACGCTTTAATGACCTTCAAATGGAACACATACGCTCGCTTCGAACTAATGAATAATGGCGGAATATCCTGTGATGTCCACTTCGAAGGGCAGTAACGTTGGAATAGAACAAACGTCGGAAGCGATGCGTGAAACACACAAAATGTGCAGAGCGGTGGGTCACGAGGACTGGAATTGGGAACCGCTGCTGTAGATAGACATATGGACACAATGGATAGATAGATTGATGCACTATTGGTGTTTTTCTTGTTGTTTTGATTGTTATTTTAGGGTAATTTGTCGTTGCAATGATGAATTACAGACTACACAATGGATGGATGGATGGGTGGATAGGTGCTACAGATACCGATGGATGGATGAATACAATAGATAGATGGATACAATGAATAGATGGATGGATGCACTATTGGTGTTTTTCTGGTAGATGGATGAATGGATAGATAGATGTTGGTAGATAGATGATAGCATGTACATTATGTTCATGTTATTTGTTTGTATTTATTCAATTTCTCATTTTTTTGGTCTTTTGGCACCATATCTCATAACTGGAGCATTGTTGCTTGTAAAGCGGCTGGTGCCCTGGGGTCTCTGAGAACTGTAATCTGTCCTTGCAAAGGGTCTGCTTGAACAGCGAGGGCCGAGTGATTTATGATGCCTAACTGATGCCAAAAGCAGTGACCATGAGCTGCCAGTGTGGCTCCACACGCCTCCATTACTGGTCAAGAGCCATGGCAACAGCAGACTAGCAATTACATTATGAGATGGCTGGTCTTAATGGAAATGCTTTATGTTGCGTAGATTGGAAACTGTATATTCACATATATAGTCTAGAGTGGAATCTATTTCCTTCTCTTATAGACTTTTATTAGGTTAAACATCGATGTTGTTAATGTTTGTGTGGTTAAAATACTTTCTTCTGTTTCAGTTTAATGTACAGAGACAAGAAAGTTGACATTAGGTTCCCCTCATAGATAGATACGATAGATAGATAGATTTTCTGATGGATGGATGGATGCCTGGATAGATAGATGCACAACATTTAGCTCAACCAATGGCCTAGTCTGTTTAATTGGCCAGTGTTAGTAGAGTCCTTGTGAACATGTTTTAGATTATAATAGACATAATAGATTACAACACAGAGTGCACTATTCACGGCTCTATAGTTTAGATGAAGAAAGGCCTTCCCAAGATATTTTCGTTTAAATTCTGAATGAAATGAGTTTGAAGCATTTTTTTCTGTTGGCATTCTATATGAAAATAGCCCCTTTCATGCTGTGCAACTGAATTTGAATAAAATCACTCCCAGGATTAATAGTGTCCTTTGATGTTTCTTGGGGTTTTATGAAATGGTTAATTTCACTGCAGCAAATGTACTATATCTTCTCTCATGCTAATAATTTATGTCCTCTCTTGTCCTTGTCTTCGGGTGGGCTCTGCATTCTGTGATCTGTAGCCCATTTATTTCTTGTGTCCTCTAGAACCACAGTCTGACAAGCTCAGCACTTTTACTCTAATCAAGATAATTAATAAGAACAGCTCTAGTAAGTGTGTTAATTCCGTCTCTGAGACCATATATTTCAGCAAATGTGTACTTCTTGCTGTGATGACATCTCATTATTACTGTAAAGACCTGCCATGTAGAGTATGTTGTGCAAACAGTCTTTGTGTTTGCACCATGAAGGCATACGTAGCGTTTGCATGCCAATGTGTTGTTTGCATGACAGTGGTTCTGTTTTCTAAATAGTGTGGCTACTTTTTATGCATTTCTGCTCCATAATACACTGTAACTTCTAGTTGAAAGGAACTAGTGGCAGTGAAACACCAACAACTTGTAGGCCTATTCCTTTTTTAGAGTTTTTCAGCTAACTGCTTTCCTGAAGAACTGCTGTTTTTTAGCTTCTTTAAATTAAGAGTAGCTTATCTCACCAAGCAATGTTTCCCCAACACTGATAGTGTTGTTATAGGTTTGTGGTAAACAGACCTCAATGATAAAGACTTGGCTTGGAGTTCCTAATAAGAACGTAAGATTAGTCTTTCCCATTGTGGAGTCATTAGCCTAGCCAACAACTTCTGAAACACCAGGGAATTACCATTTCAAAGGCATTCATTCATCTACCTTGTCTCCTTTGCATAAATCTCGTCTAGGCTCTTGATATTGAGTGGACTGAACATCTTAACTTCAATCTGAGCCAATTAGGTCTTCCACAATAAGTAATTGGTATTCTGATAGGCGCCTGGTGGACTACACGTGGGAGGCTGCCTTGGCCATAGAGAGTTGAACTTAAGTGGCCCAGATGTTTCATCAATCAGTAAGATAATAAGATATCAAAGGGCCCCTCTGGGATGCTGGTGATGCTCCACCAACTCTTGAATTTGTCTTCTCTTTCTCCATGTATGCCCTGCTTTAATAAGCATGAAAAGCTGATTTACTTAACGCCGCTCTTCTCGGAGGCCATGGAAAGAGAGAGAGAAATTTGGGTTCAGTGCGTTAGGCTCAGTTATCAAATTTCTATAGGTGGCTGGCAGTTCAATTTTGCAGCCCAGCAGAGCTTAATCCAAAGAAATGCAGTGCATGAAGTAAGAGAGCGGATTTGCTTGGGGAAAATGGGCTGTGATATTTAGCACCGCCATATTCAATGGCAGCGAAGCTTGTGTAAATATGTTTTCAGTGCACACTGGGGCAGCACTATCTGCTGTCTGGATACTTTAAACTGCATGAAGCACAGCTAAGCTCCTTCTGTATCTTAATGTTATTTTGGGGCTGCAAACACACCAGAAAACAAGGCATTATGTAAACCAAGGCACTCGAGTGCACAGATTGAGAATGTTAGACCTGTTTATGTACACCAAGACCTGCTGTGTGACGAAAACATGATTATATGGCCCTGATTATACCTGGTATTAACATCCATCTCCGGTGATCTGATCATTGCTCATAGTAAATGTATATTTTAAAAGGTTAGCTCACCCCCAAATGAAAATTCTGTCATTAGTTAGTCATCCTGATGTTGTTCCAAACTCGTAAGAACTTTGTTCTTCTTCAAAACACAAATTAAGATATTTTTATTTTTAATTTAGAGAGCCTTCTGACCCTGCATAGACAGCTAAGGAACTGACACATTCAACATCAAAACTGTGAAAGTTTTGTTAAATTATTGAAATTTTAACTTAAAAAATCAGGAGGTATACTACCAGTCAAAAGTTTTGCTCACCAAGCTTGCATTTATCTCATCCAAGGTACAGCAAAAACAGTAAAATTTTGAAATATGTTTACTATTTAAAATAATTGTTTTCTATTTGAATATATTTTAAAATGTAATTTATTTCTGTGATTTCAAAGCTGATTTTTTAGCATCATTACTCCGGTCCAAGGATGCTTTAAATGGATCAAAAGTGATGATAAATACATTTATAATGTTACAAAAGTTTCCAAGCTATTGAATGGTATAGTAGTGTATAATGTTACAAAAGCTTTTTATATCAGATAAATGCTGATCTTTGGATCTTTCTATTCATCAAAAAATTCTCAAAAAATGTACTCGACTGTTTTAAATATTGATAATAATAATAATAATAATACTAAGAATAAATGTTTCTTGAACAGCAAATTAGCATATTAGAATGATTTCTAAAGGGTCATGTGATTGAAGTAATGATGCGGAAAAATTCAGCTTTGACCACAGGAATAAATTACATTTTAAAATATGTTCAAATAGATCTTTTATAAATTGTAAAATTGTACTGTTTTTTTTTTTTTTTTTTTTTTTGCTGTACTTTCAAATAAATCAAATAAATGCAGGCTTGGTGAGCAGAAGAGACTTCTTAAAAATTATTAAAAATCTTACTGTTCAAAAACTTTTGACCGGTAGTGTATATACAAATATTTTATCTCAGGTTCAGCTGACAAAAAAAGTTTGGCAACCCCTGATTTAACCTAGTCACAGTGCATTCTGGGATTGCAGTGGCATGCAGTGCATTAACAAGGTACACCTTTGATGGGCTGTCATACCATTGCATTTTGAGAAATCAATGGAAATTTTAAGTTATATATTGGCATTTTCTATTTTATTTATTTCTTAAATGCATACTTTTTCTTCTCTAAAAGATTTTAAGTGTCTTTACCACATGCCACTGCGGGACTGCCTTCTACATGTAGGATGTATGCAATGCTGCTTATTAATTTGACCTATTGGAACAGACTTTATGTCAGTAGCATTCCTACAGTGCCTTAAAATGCTGTCTATGTAGGTAGCTCACCAGGCATTGGAACAGAGCTATTATTTCTTTATAGCCCATAAACCGTGCAGTGCAGTGTCAGTTTAGCTGAAGGTAACCGACTTTATCCCATGCTGTTTACTGCTTATACATGTCTTGATGCCTTTTTCACTATTTTGTCACATCGATTTGGAATCTTCCGACATTTGGCTTCTGACTTGAGAGTGTTTTGTCCCTGCTTCTCAGTATCGGTAAAATGGCTAAGGACACAGACTCACTAATTGAGGTCACAGGGTCTCTCCAGTGGTGCTTTTCTAATCTCCATAGCCTTCAATCTCGCTCTTTATAACATGCTGAAATGGAGAAGTCCTCCAGGGGTAACCTTTGAAATTAAATGGCCCATAATTCTACTGATATGTGTCATCGCCTGTCATTAGGAGGCGGGGCTTGTACAGTATGTGTGTGTATCTGTGTGAGTGTGTGGCCATCTTCTCACCTGCCCCTAAAAGCAGCAGGTCCCAGAAGAGCTGCTTTCATTGCTCTTCCATCCCAGAGCACACCCGCTTTTTACCATTTGCGTGTCAATGGAGCTGTCAATCATGGTGACCCTAGGCTGTAAAAAAATATCTATCATAATTCAGAGGATGAATCTCAATTCCAGGGCCAAAAACTCAAAAAAAGGCCCTATCTCGCAATGTGATGCTGCACCGATGGAGATTTGATGATTAAACTCTCCTCCCAATATTTCCTCTTCAGCCTCATTTACACATCTAATCTCAGAATCTGTTGAATGCAAATAGATATCTCCTGACTGACAGACATGCAGATTTATGGGAGATAGTCTGAATAGGCAATTGAATGATTATATTCCTGGAGTGATTTATTCACTTGCATAGCATATTTGACATAAGCAGAATTTAGAGAATTCTTGGTAGTCATTCGTCATGATTTGCATGAACTACAATTTACAGTGCATTTAGTCAAGATAATGTATTGCTAATGGTAATTTTTTCATATATTGTGTTTCATGGAGCCATTCATACTATTCGTATTAAAAGTGGAAAAGCATACAATTATAGTGCTGAATGTCTTTGTGGTGTTTCTGGACTAATAATGCATTATTAATAATTATAATAATAATAAAGGCAAATGCATCATATTTTATTGCAAATACAATTTTTTTTTTTTTTTTTTTTTTGTAGTGGTGGATAGCCTGGCTAACGCCAGACCACGTTATGACTTCGTCATGATTCGTGGTCTGGGAACCACATGTTCATTTTCTTGTATTTGAGGCGTGGTTTACGAATGCCCAGAGCCGTTTATTGGGCGCTACGAATGTCTATCAAATGCGCCTGTGCGTAGCTCATAGCCAATCGTTTCAATCATACCGGATGACGTATACAGAGCGATGGTTGAACGCCAAAAGTTGCTCTTTTTTCAAAATAAACTTGCGTTCTAAACTACTTAGAACACTATCCAGGGGCGCCGCTCGCAATTTTGGGCCCTATGACAAAATATGAGTTTGGGCCCCCCCTACCACACCAAAGCAGATCTCTGGGGGCCCCTAAAGGGCATGGGCCCTTAGAATCGTCCTAACTTACCCCCCCTTAGCGGCGCCCCTGACTCAGACAGAAGTGCTCACAAAAGATGCGTCATGCCAAACACTTGATAATTCACCTGTCAAGCAGCATGTATCAACACAGCACGCTAGGAAGCCAGAACAAAGAAGCAAGAGTAAGAATAAATCTTCAATTTATTAATTTGTCAACCCATAGTTATCAGATGTTAACGAATGAATCGTAAAAATGTCTTATCATTAGGCACTCAAATGAAGCAACATACTAAACATGTTGGCTGCAGTACTATTATGTTGAATACTTCATTTGAGGATGGCCCTCTAGCTTTTTCAACGCCTGTAAAAAGGCCTAAAAGTAAGGCTAAAGATGACACCACTTTTCACCCAGATGTGACAAAT
The DNA here is from genome assembly GCF_049309525.1 of Garra rufa. Classification (NCBI taxonomy): domain Eukaryota; kingdom Metazoa; phylum Chordata; class Actinopteri; order Cypriniformes; family Cyprinidae; genus Garra; species Garra rufa. The sequence continues at coordinate 20,011,673 of NC_133376.1, forward strand.
CAGTGCCTATGATGAGAGGTGGGTTAATTTTATGTACCTTCTGATTTACTTAATACTGATAATTTCAATCTGCTGAGTCATTAATACACATTGCACTCTGACACTGTTTAATTCTCATTCTTTTGCCTATCTTCTATTTTAGCACAGTGACTGAAGTTTCACATTATCAAATGAGGAAGTTCATTGTTTGTGAAGAGCTTGAGGTTTTCTTCATAAAGTGTCCTGTCTGCACCAGAAATTGTGCTGTAAACAAAGACTGTGGGAACACGTGTGTGTGTGTGTGTGTGTGTGTGTGTGTGATTCAAGTTTGCACACATTGTGAACGTCACTACACTTGGACAAGTCAGGCGTATGTCACAAATTTGCCAGTTGGTAATATTCAGCTTGCTGCAGCAATACTTTTTATTGGAGCTTCCTTTTTGCAAGTGGACAAGGTAAGACACTTCCATTTTTCTACACTGATGAAGCCTCTCTGCCAATAGAAGTATGACTGATTGTTCTTTTGTGTCCAGTTCATGAAGGCATTTCATATCATGGGAATTAGCCAAACAACCTTCCTCAAGTACCAACGGACTTTACTCTTCCCTACAATCAACTGGCTGTGGCAGATGCAGCAAAGTACTGCAATTTCGGAAGCAGTCAACAATGGGCACATCGTTCTGGGGGAGACAAGAGAGCTGACACATGGTATGTGTAATAAACTGAATTTATATAATGCAGTTTTCACTCTATTTACACCATAATATAGTAGTATTCCTGAGATTCATTTTTACAGGGCACAGTGCTAAGTTTGGTACGTACACAATGATGGACCTAAAAGCAAATAGGGTAATGGACATCCAGCTCATTCAAGTATGTGTGTATATGTTTAATTTAATTGTGAACATTGATATGTGCAGCATTATTTATCCAAGCAGTTTAAAATGAAACAATTATGTTTTTAGAGCAATGATGTTGGGAACAGTCAGCGCATGGGAAAAGGAGGGCTTGGAACGATGTCTAAAACAACTGGAGGAGAGAGGGGTCCATGCTCAAATACTTGTCACAGATAGGCATCCATCTGTCATAAAGTTTCTCAAGGACAGCAGACCAGGTGTTGTGCACAAGTTTGATGCATGGCACATGGCAAAAGGTGTGTTTTACAATGTACAATATGACCAAGATAAAAGAAATAGTATATAAATATTTCAGTATTAACATGTGGCATAACTGTCAGTTGTCTTATTTGTTTAAAAAAAATAACTGTATTCCTTAGGTGTGGCCAAGAAAATTGACCATATAGCTAAGAGTTGCAGAGAAGTTGGTGCTTGGAAAAAGAGCATCGTCAACCATCTATATTGGTGTGGAGCTATAGAGGCTGTGAAATTGTGGCCAAGTGGAAATCCGTTGCAAATCATGTGCAGAACATTCATGAACATGATGGGCAATTTCCCCAATGCCTCCATGAACCACTTGTTGAAGACCAAACACGGCAGTGGCTAAAACCAAGTAAGAATAAATATTGAAATACAGATATTTTTTTCTTTACGTATACATACCATTTTTTTTTTTTTTATTATTCAATGATTGCATTTCACTTCTATTATTGTACACTTCTTTCCCTTAAGCATCTTTTGTTGTCTGTTGATGTAAGTTGACGATTATTTTTCCACTAGGTACTGCTGCTTGTGAGAAGCTCTGTGACATAATCCTGGCTCCAAGACTGCTTAGGGACTTAGAAAATCTAAGTGAGCACCACCAGACTTCCTCTCTTGAGTCATTCCGCAGTCTGCTCATTCGGTTTGCACCAAAGAGTGTAGCATTTTGTTTTGTCGGGATGTTGTGCAGGTATGTTTTTATTTGCAAGTCCTTTATGTAACAAATTTTGTCAATTAATGCATCATTGAGAAAATAAGCTTGGTCGTTTGTAAAGTATCAAGTGATTCACACTGTTACTGCATACATTCTCACCATAGATCACAACTCTCAGCCATGCACTACAATGAATACAGTGCAAGAGAACAAGCAACAACTGCTACTGGACAGCTAAGATGGCACAAGCCGTATCCTCGTTACAAAAAGGGAGAATGCACAGTGAGGCCAATTAAGACGAGGCCTACATATGGTATGCAATTTAGCAGCATTGACTATATGCAATTACAAAATAGTTTTTGTTCTTAATGTCATGTTCTTTTCATTCTGCAGGGTATGTGGATCGATTACTGGAGGTTCTTTTTGACTGTGTTAGAGGAGCCGAAGCAGTTTCAGGACGAGCTCAAGAAAGTGCACATTCCGGAACACTTGTGTACACCGTTCACAAGACCTGAAAAATTTGAGGCTGTAGCAATGCACACTTCACGCCTCAAATCCTTGACAATGGAGTAGAAGAGCCAGCTGATGTTCACAAAAATGCAGAATCCTTGCTATTTAAGTAAAGTTTTTTTTTATTTCAACCATAGCCTATATTTATATCTATATATGTAGTTATAAATACTATTTAAAATAAACATTTGGAATGGCAATTAAGATTGATGACAGTCTTATTGTGCTGAATGTTTAACCACTTAGATACTTTTTACAATGTGACCTTTAACATGTCCATTTACATGTCTATTATACTAGCCATTTAGTAAATGTGTCCTCTGCTTTGTTTCTTTGAGTGCTATTATCAAATGATAGTCTACCAGTCTACTACTTGCAAAGTATCGCATAATTTGTTCTGTTTACACATTTCATCATGACTGAATGCTAATGTTATGTTATATTCTACTTATTCAAATGTCATTAAATCAATAAGGTAAAATATTTTGTATCGTGTGTGTCTTCATGAAACCCCAATATGTCTGTTTTAAGTTTATAGTGATTATATGTCAGTAAATTAATGGTTTTATGTTTATGTACAAGTTTAGGAAGCAGAGAAACTACCATTCGTTGCAAATACATATTTTAATTTTTTTTCTCTCGGTGTCGCTGTCCATCTTGCCAAAATGTGTGTGTTTACATTGTTGGTGTGCAAATTAGCAGAATTCATTCACTTTTTGTCACTCCCCCTTTAATGCAGTCTCTGCCTTGTCTCCACACTCTACCCCACCCCTTACCCCCAGTTAAAAACGCCCGTTTTCAGAAAGATTTTCAAACCAGAGGTGTAAAAAAAGCACCTCTGAATAAGGGGGGTGTTGTGACAATTTAATCGGGAGGAATGGGGAAGTTGACTGACTTAACCCTAAAGACCGACCTTATGTGAACTCCAGTTTATAAAGGATTGCATAAAGTAGGCTTCCTGGTTGACAACCACAGTATGATGCTCTAAAGTTTGAGTTGCTCCAACATTTCATTGACAATTTGGTGGGAAAGGTGGAGTTTCTTAAGTTTGTACCAACTCTAAGTGACTCATTTGAGTTCAATTACTAGCTCTTGTCTTGCCATGTTATCTTTTGAAGTCAACTCTGTAGCATCAAGTGGCTAAAGATTTGCTCTTTGTAATCTACCTGGTACTGATAATCACTGGCAAGATCTAAACCCTTGCTTCCATGAAGGTGCTGTTCTTGAGTTTTTAATCACTTCAAGTGACTAGAACAGGCGTGGCCAACCTCAGTCCTGCAGAGTCTTGCTCCAACTGTAATCAAACACTTGAACAAGCTAATAAAGCTCTAAGCTTTACTGGAAATCTACAGGATGGTTAAGTTTCAAAACTGGGGCAATATTCTGCAGGACTGTGGCTGAAAATTGTGAATGAAAATGGTGGCGCGTGCACACACAGCGGCTTCTCTCTCTCTCCCGACCAAACAGTGTTTTCATGTTTTTCGTCCTGTAAGTCGCATTGTTTTTTGTCTTCGTCACGTTTATCTGCCCTTAAGCGCGTTTATAGCTGAACATTTTTGCTCGACATCAGCAGAAACAAAGTTTTTAAGTTGAACTCTGTGGACGCTGAAGAGCTGAATGATCTGGATCTGCTCCAGAGGCCTATTCAATCACCGACCCCCACTCCCGCACCTCGCCCACAATGAAGGCACCTCAAGCGGTGTGAGAGGAAGCAGAAGAGGGGTAAGTGTGGAGGTATCCGAGCTAGGCTAGCGGCTAGTCCACACAAACCCGCTATCCATTCCATCGTTCAGGAAGACCACAAGCAGTACGGGTCGGCAGTAACACATCCAGCACCATTCTTAACACGGGGGCCCCTCAGGGATGTGTGCTGTGCCCCCTCCTCTTCATTCTGCTGACCCACGACTGCACACCGTCACACAGCTCCAACCTCTTCATTAAGTTTGCGGATGACACAACTGTGGTGGGTCTCATTAGCAACAGGGATGAGACAAACTACAGAAGTGAGGTGAGCCGCCTGGCCACGTGGTGCGGAGACAACAATCTCTCTCTGAATGTGGAGAAGACGAAGGAGATTGTTGTTGACTTCAGGAGAGCGCACACTCAGCATGCTCCTCTGACCATCAACGGTGCATCTGTGGAGAGAGTGAGCAGCACCAAGTTCCTGGGTGTGCACATCACTGAGGATCTCTCCTGCACAAACAACACCACTGCACTGGCCAAGAAAGCACAGCAACGTCTCTACTTTCTCCGCAAACTAAGAAGAGCTAGAGCACCAGCCCCCATCATGTACACATTCTACCGAGGAACCATCGAGAGCATCCTGTCGACCTGCATCACTGTGTGGTTTGGAGCCTGCAATCCATCCTGCCAAAAAACTCTCCAACGCATAGTCAGAGCAGCTGAGAGGATCATTGGTGTCCCTCTCCCCACCTTCCAAGACATCTACAGCACACGTCTCACCAAAAAAGCCCTCAGCATAGCAGCTGATCCCACCCACCCAATGCAAAGCTTCTTCAGCCTGCTGCCATCAGGGAGGAGACTGCAAAGTCTCCAGGCCAGGACCAGCAGTCTGAAGGACAGCTTCATCCTTCAGGCTGTCAGGAAACTCAACTCTCTCCCTGCTCTGCCCCCACTCCCCTCTTCTGCCCCACAAACTTTTTGAACTGACACACACACACACTGACCTGCACCAGTCACTTTGCGCAGCATTGGTCTGCCAACTACCTCACACTACTCATAAGACTGTTACAAGACTGCTCTGACACTTTTACATTTTTACACACAAGCTCTGTTGCACTATATTGTTTACATGGTTTGCACTCTCTACCATGTGCCCTTACTTGTATATTGTATTTTTCATTTTTATACATTATATGTTTATTTGTACTTATTCGTATTTTTTCACTGTATTTAATGTTACTGTTTGTATTTAATGTTACTGTTTGTATTTAATGTCTGCACCATAGGTCTGAGAGTAACGCAATTTCAATTCTCTGTATGTCCTGTACATGTGGCAGAATTGACAATAAAGTTGACTTTGACTTTGACTCTTTAGGACCAATGTTGTCACTGAGAATTGGGAGTACATCTAGTGACTTAATGCTCAAGCTCACATTAAGTTTTTTCAGGTGCTTTGCGGGTGCCAAGTCTACGTCTTCCATTTCCCGCTTCATGCCTCAAACCCATGGATGGGTGCCGTTCATGTTCCAGGAAGGGTACAGTCATTCTGTTTGTACTACAAGAATTAGAAGTTAATAATCTGTGGAACCTCTTGCATATCTACATCTGTCTTTTAAAGGCCACTATTGTTTCTAAACCTAGTGATGCTGGACACAAGTCATGTTCTTTTGCCAATAGGTATGTTTATGCAATTTTAAGACATAGTTTTGAATGCGCAGTGTTTAATTTGTGTCTCATTGCAGATGGTTTGCAGCTGATGGGAACCAGCAGGTTTGTGGTCATTGTGACTCAACATGGTCCTGATAGTGGTAGATAGCTGCTTTCAAAATTTGCTTTTGATGCTTCAAGTGCTGTACTGGACCTAGGTGTTTGCTTTTCCAGGTGCAAAGCCTCACTTGGTCCCCTAATGGTTCAAGAGCAATGAAAGACTTCTGGTTTTCAATAAATTTGTTAAACCTGTTCTCGTTTCCAGTTTGTTTTTTCTCATTTGCTAATAGATAAACTCTCCAGGTCCGGAGGAGACTCAAGTGTAATCAATTAAGCTGAAAGGGGAGGAGCCATCCTAATTCAAAGCTGTATAAAAGGCAAAGTCAAGCACTGGTGAGTATTAGGGCATTGCTTCCAAGTTTGTTAGGATGGCATTCCTGCAAGGTGTGTTAGTGCTGGCTGTGATTGTTGTATTTGATCTGAGCAATGCACAGGGAAGTTTGACGTACCGTCAAAGTCCAAGGAGCATGAGCTCAGAATCACATCTGGCTTCCGGAGGTCCTGCTGTTTCTCCTCGAGGACTCTGGAACCCTATGGGAATGACCTCTGCCTTGCAGAGTCCTTTTGGAGTTCAGGAGAAGCAGCTGATGCAGGGTCCAGTCAAGCCTCTGGATTGGAGGTTTCCAGTTGTTCCAGAGGTTCAGAGTGAGTTGGCAGTGGATTTCCAGATCAGGCAACCCGTGACTCCCAGTAGCGTAGCTGTTCAATGCAGTGAGAGTAGTGTTCATGTGGAGGTACAGCAGGACTTGTTTAGCAATGGTCACCTCATCCAGCCATCTGATTTGTCTTTGGGAGGGTGTTCTGTTGTCGGTCAGGTTCCAGGATCTAGGGTGCTCTTCTTTGAGTATGAACTACAGAACTGCAACAGTGTGCTGATGGTAAGAACTTGTGACTCTATGAATGTCCATTAAACCCTTAAATGTAGATTTCTTCACTCTGAGTTTGGTTCTTTAAGAACTGTTCACTGAAAGGTTCCTTGGAACCCAAAATGAGTATTCTGTGGCATAACCTCAAGAGCATGGCTGAGTTGAATGCTCTTGGTAACAACTTCCATCTCTTACAGGTAACTGAGGATGAGCTTGTCTACACGTTCTCTCTTACCTACGCTCCTGAGGCACTTGCTGGCACTCCAATTACCCGTGCCGATGGCGCGATTGTTGGCGTTCAATGCCACTATCAAAGGTAAGTGACCCTTTAAGTGACTGTTGCCTCTTGCCTTGTTGCAACTGTAAGACAATTAATTGTGTCTTGAACTGCAGGCTTCAAAATGTAAGCAGCGATGCCTTGGTTCCAACTTGGGTTCCTTATGCCTCAAAAGAGGTTGGTGAAGATGTCTTGCTCTTCTCCTTGAAGATCATGTTGGGTAGGTGCAGTTTCTTTGGACCTTGTGCATGTGGCTTTGCCTAAACTCTGTTGTTCTTGCAGACGACTGGTCCTATGAGAGGCCTTCAAACTATTACTTCCTGGGTAATGTCTTCAATATTGAGGCGTCTGTGAAGGTGTACAATCATGTGCCTCTGCGTGTGTTTGTGGACAGCTGTGTGGCTACCCAAGTACCTGATGTGAACTCCCTTCCGAGATATGCCTTCATTGATAATCATGGGTAAGTTGAACTCTTGGTATTGAGTTGCTCATTGTAGCAACTTTGTCCTAATTGATAACTAGGGTCAACTCTATAGCGTAATGCATCTTGTAATGATTTGTCACTGAGTACATCGCAAAGCCTTGGCACTTGATGCTCTAAAGCGGGGTTCTTCAAATCTTGCCCAGCACTGGGCGTTTAGCTCCAAGAGAAGATTAAAGTGTAGAGTCAACACCACCAAAGCTCCAAAAATCAAGTGCATTTTAGATTTCCAATCCTAATCAAACTCCTGAACCTAATCGAGCTCTAAAGTTTACTGAAACTCCACAAGCAAAATGCTTTTAATCAAGGTTTAGGGTTAAACTCTGCAGGCCTGAGGCTCTTCAGGACTCCTGGACTAGAGCTGCCCTTATGCCTTTAAGGTCATGTAACTGTTTGAGCTCACGTTCTTTTAAGGTGCTTTGTGGATGCCAAGGCTACGTCTTCCAGCTCCCGGTTCATGCCTCAAACCCAGTATGACAAGGTCCAGTTCCAGCTGGAGGCATTCATGTTCCAGGGGGGAAACAGTCATTCTGTATGTACTACGAGCATCAAGAGTTAATTTGAGTTTTTCCTGCTGCTTTGGGTTTGACCTAATTTTGAGTCTCTTGCAGATCTATATAACCTGTCTCTTGAAGGCCACTATTGCTGCTGTACCAAGTGATGCTGGACACAAGTCATGTTCCTTTGCCAATGGGTATGTTTATGCATTTTAAGAGCTTTTAGTTTAAGGTGCGGTGTTTAACTTGTGTCTCATTGCAGATGGTTTGCAGCTGATGGAAACCACCAGGTTTGCGGTTGTTGTGACTCAACATGTGGTCCTGATAGTGGAACTGCTGCTTTCAGTGGTAGGTAGCTGCTTTCAAAGTTGCTTTTGATGCTTTAAGTGCTGTATTTGACCTAGGTGTTTGCTTTTCTAGATGTTCAGTGGGAAGGCAAGGCCTCACTTGGTCCCCTAATGGTTCAAGAGCGTCACAAGACTTCAACTGGTTTTCAATAAACTTTAAGAAACCTATTCTTGCTTCCGGGTTTTTTTTTTTTTTTTTTTTGACTTAAACATGTGTCTCTTAGTACTTGAGCTTTTAAAGGGTCACAAAACCCTAATTTGTTTTGTGCTCATTGGCTGCGTGGCTTGTATAGTACCACTCTACATTAGCCGCGTTTCCACTGTCGGGCCAAAAGCGGGCGTGCTAGTGCGTGCCACGGCCAGTCGCGTTTCCACTGTCACTTCCGGGGCCTGATCGTGCCTCGTCGGTGCTTCCTCAGGGCCAATGGCCCGGGTTTTTCGGCCCTACGAAAACCTTGGGCCAGAGCGGGCCAGCTGGGGCTTGAGGCGTGGTCAAAGTGAAAGGCGGAGTGTGTCTGCGGTAAGAAGCGCATTTCGCCGAATTACTAATACAGGGCTCTTCTAAGCATTTGGGCCGAGGACAATATACAACGCCAGTTTGACGGCGTCTGCAGAAACGAAGATGTGATAAAAATAAAATTTTGGACAAATGCAAATAAGATCCTATAAAAATGAGATCTGATGTATAAGTTTATTTACGTCGTCCAAAAATTCACCAACACACCATGATAACATAACATACACTGTATCTGTACCTAAATAAAGGCATACAAAATTATACTAGAGGTACAACTGTGTAGTTATTTTTTTTTGAGGTAGTGTGTAGATAATGTGCAACATTTTGTTTGATGTAATACCAAGTTAGACGAAAGATTTGTGTGTAGGTCATAAAAACAACGCTTCTTTTCAAGTGATTTATTAATGTAATATATTACAAATATTGCTGCTGCATAAACAACTGTTGCAAAGAACTTCTTGCATCAGAACAGACATCACCAACATTACAAGGCGTTTCTGCATTCGCTGTATCCGGCTTCCACATCCCTGTATTGTTCTTTTTCGCCTTGCAGCTAACATAAGCTTTCGGTGTAAACGCCGCTGAGCCTCCGTCTTCGCATCTTGGTTTCGCTGCCTCATCTTCCACCAAGAAAACACCGAAAGGAGCAAACAAACAGCCGCTTCAGCTGTCTTCGTTCGATGATCACACTACCGTGACTTATTTTCAATCTTCCCGCTGAAAGGGGAGGGGTTTCGTGACGTTTGATCCAAGGAGGTGTGTAAAGGGCGGGCTTTAGGTTTGCGCAGCGAGGCTACTGGCTCGATAGTGGAAACGCAGCTTACTTTTGGCCTTGGTGCTTGCGACTCGAGGCCATTAGCCCCGCCCGGCACGCTCTTAGCACTGGCTCGCACTGGCCTGACAGTGGAAAAGCGGCTATTGGCTTGACTGCCCCTTTTAAGCATTAATGAGCAGTGTAATGTTATACATGACAAAGGACTCGTCTAATCCAATCTCTGCACCATGCTTTGCATGAGCTATCACAGTATTTATGCATTGGAAAGTAGCACTTGTTTACGTTAGCTGGCTTGCTGTTTCAGAGACATGGTTTGTGCCCTTCTTCATTGTAAAAGTTTTCGTTTCCCCACGATGAGACCAGAGCTGAAGTTTGGAGGTGTGCTGCTGGGTTGCGGAGTCCTACGAAAACAGCAAATTTGTCTGTAAGGAACATCTCAGTTGTTGTGTGTGGGGTGTGTTTTTTTTTTTTTTTTTTGAATTGGGGACTTGTGGAAACCTGGTTTTGCGGATCATCTTTTGAAGAAAGACGCCAGCCCAGTTCCTTTCGATTCTGCCATCTGCACAAAAATGGTGTTTGATTTGCACATCTTATGTTATCGTGAACAACCCTCAGTTTTTATGATTTAGGCATGCTCAAAGTTTTTTGTTGAAGTATTTTAAATGTGCATGTAGTAATTTGTCTTTTTGCACTACTTGGTACAGTGTTGTTGCTAAATGTTCGTAAAACAATTGCAGTTGTCTTCTGGACGTATGTTCGCTCGCAATTTTGGGCCCTATGACAAAATATGAGTTTGGGCCCCCCCTACCACACCAAAGCAGATCTCTGGGGGCCCCTAAAGGGCATGGTCCCTTAGAATCGTCCTAACTTATCCCCCCTTAGCGGCACCCCTGACACTATCTAAGGGGCCGTTCACATGTCGCGTCTTTTGCCCGCTAAAGTCATTTCTTTAAATGTATGTCCTCCTTAAAGGGATAGTTGACCCAAAAATGAACATTCTATCATTTACTCACACTCATGTATTTCTAAAAGGTTTTTTTTTTTTTTGCCTTATAATGGAAAACAATGGGTTCCAATGCTGTTTGGTTTCCAACATTCTTCAAAATTTTGTGCTTCAGAAGAAATAAAAGTCAAACAGGTTTTGAATGCCATGATGAGTAAATGATCACACAATGTTATATTTTGGTGAACTTTTGACACAAAACAGTTCTGATATCATTCTAACCCTACTGCTGTTCCAAACTTGTATGACTTACTTTCTTCTGTGGAACACAAAAAGAGATTTTTTTTTTTTTTTGGTTAATGTACAGTAAATGATTTATATCAGGGTCGGTAATGAACTTTTCCATTAAGGGGGAATATTTGCCACCTTAAATTGATTTCCAGGGGCATTTATTACATTTGTAAGGGCATTTTTTAAATAAAAAACACATTTTCTTTAATCTCAAATACTTAAATTTACCTAATTAATCAATATTAATCACTAATCAATATTTTAAACTGTTATCAAGAACAGGCTTTTAAAGTTGTATCTAAATTATACATGTAAAAACTTAGCTCAAAGGGCTGCAATATTATGACAAAAAGCATTATTGTATATTATTGCTCTGTTTTAACATAATGATTATTAATATCGATATTGAAAACAATATAAAATGTTTTTGTTTCATTTTGGACACGACACATTCTTGGTCCATGACGTTAGCCAAGTCTAGCACAAGTTATGCAAAAACTTTGTTATAACTACTGAAGCTACTTAATTAATCTGTTATTTACATTGTATCTGCATTGTGTTGTTTATGATGAGAGAATTTGTGCACTCACAGACTAATCTAAGCGCATCTGATTGGCCAACACATTCCTAAGTTCAACAGAAACATGTTTGATTGGTTAGTAGACTCAACTCTGCACAAAACACTGTGTAAAGCACTTTAATTTCGCACTAATTGAATTGTCACTTTTCATTCATTTACAAATTTAATTTTAATCTTAACAGCCATAATGCGTTGTTTAATTATGCATTTTTTTGGCCCTTTGTCTTGAATTTATGGGGCATTTTGTTCAATTTGGTCGCATTTTTGCCATAAGTTAATTTCCGACCCTGATTGATATTTTCTGTGCAATTTCGATGAATAGGCACTGGAATGTTCAAGCTTCAAAAAGGATACAAAGATATATACAAAAAATAGCATCAAACATCCATGTGACTGAAATTTCTTAAGCCTTACAGTCTTACTCTCCTACAGTTTCTATTTTAAATCCCTACATGCCTCGATTTTTTTAAAGCAAGGTTTTGATTCGTTCATCACACAAACTATTGTATAGCTTCATAAGAACTGGAATAATATTATTTCAATATAGCTTCAGCTTCATCCTTCAGGCTGTCAGGAAACTCAACTCTCTCCCTGCTCTGCCCCCACTCCCATCTTCTGCCCCACAAACTTTCTGAACTGACACACATACACACTGACCTGCACCAGTCACTTTGCGCAGCATTGGTCTGCCAACTACCTCACACTACTCATAAGACTGTTACAAGACTGCTCTGACACTTTTACATTTTTACACACAAGCTCTGTTGCACTATATTGTTTACATGGTTTGCACTCTCTACCATGTGCCCTTACTTGTATATTGTATTTTTCATTTTTATACATTATATGTTTATTTGTACTTATTCGTATTTTTTCACTGTATTTAATGTTACTGTTTGTATTTAATGTTACTGTTTGTATTTAATGTCTGCACCATAGGTCTGAGAGTAACGCAATTTCAATTCTCTGTATGTCCTGTACATGTGGCAGAATTGACAATAAAGTTGACTTTGACTTTGACTCTTTAGGACCAATGTTGTCACTGAGAATTGGGAGTACATCTAGTGACTTAATGCTCAAGCTCACATTAAGTTTTTTCAGGTGCTTTGCGGGTGCCAAGTCTACGTCTTCCATTTCCCGCTTCATGCCTCAAACCCATGGATGGGTGCCGTTCATGTTCCAGGAAGGGTACAGTCATTCTGTTTGTACTACAAGAATTAGAAGTTAATAATCTGTGGAACCTCTTGCATATCTACATCTGTCTTTTAAAGGCCACTATTGTTTCTAAACCTAGTGATGCTGGACACAAGTCATGTTCTTTTGCCAATAGGTATGTTTATGCAATTTTAAGACATAGTTTTGAATGCGCAGTGTTTAATTTGTGTCTCATTGCAGATGGTTTGCAGCTGATGGGAACCAGCAGGTTTGTGGTCATTGTGACTCAACATGGTCCTGATAGTGGTAGATAGCTGCTTTCAAAATTTGCTTTTGATGCTTCAAGTGCTGTACTGGACCTAGGTGTTTGCTTTTCCAGGTGCAAAGCCTCACTTGGTCCCCTAATGGTTCAAGAGCAATGAAAGACTTCTGGTTTTCAATAAATTTGTTAAACCTGTTCTCGTTTCCAGTTTGTTTTTTCTCATTTGCTAATAGATAAACTCTCCAGGTCCGGAGGAGACTCAAGTGTAATCAATTAAGCTGAAAGGGGAGGAGCCATCCTAATTCAAAGCTGTATAAAAGGCAAAGTCAAGCACTGGTGAGTATTAGGGCATTGCTTCCAAGTTTGTTAGGATGGCATTCCTGCAAGGTGTGTTAGTGCTGGCTGTGATTGTTGTATTTGATCTGAGCAATGCACAGGGAAGTTTGACGTACCGTCAAAGTCCAAGGAGCATGAGCTCAGAATCACATCTGGCTTCCGGAGGTCCTGCTGTTTCTCCTCGAGGACTCTGGAACCCTATGGGAATGACCTCTGCCTTGCAGAGTCCTTTTGGAGTTCAGGAGAAGCAGCTGATGCAGGGTCCAGTCAAGCCTCTGGATTGGAGGTTTCCAGTTGTTCCAGAGGTTCAGAGTGAGTTGGCAGTGGATTTCCAGATCAGGCAACCTGTGACTCCCAGTAGCGTAGCTGTTCAATGCAGTGAGAGTAGTGTTCATGTGGAGGTACAGCAGGACTTGTTTAGCAATGGTCACCTCATCCAGCCATCTGATTTGTCTTTGGGAGGGTGTTCTGTTGTCGGTCAGGTTCCAGGATCTAGGGTGCTCTTCTTTGAGTATGAACTACAGAACTGCAACAGTGTGCTGATGGTAAGAACTTGTGACTCTATGAATGTCCATTAAACCCTTAAATGTAGATTTCTTCACTCTGAGTTTGGTTCTTTAAGAACTGTTCACTGAAAGGTTCCTTGGAACCCAAAATGAGTATTCTGTGGCATAACCTCAAGAGCATGGCTGAGTTGAATGCTCTTGGTAACAACTTCCATCTCTTACAGGTAACTGAGGATGAGCTTGTCTACACGTTCTCTCTTACCTACGCTCCTGAGGCACTTGCTGGCACTCCAATTACCCGTGCCGATGGCGCGATTGTTGGCGTTCAATGCCACTATCAAAGGTAAGTGACCCTTTAAGTGACTGTTGCCTCTTGCCTTGTTGCAACTGTAAGACAATTAATTGTGTCTTGAACTGCAGGCTTCAAAATGTAAGCAGCGATGCCTTGGTTCCAACTTGGGTTCCTTATGCCTCAAAAGAGGTTGGTGAAGATGTCTTGCTCTTCTCCTTGAAGATCATGTTGGGTAGGTGCAGTTTCTTTGGACCTTGTGCATGTGGCTTTGCCTAAACTCTGTTGTTCTTGCAGACGACTGGTCCTATGAGAGGCCTTCAAACTATTACTTCCTGGGTAATGTCTTCAATATTGAGGCGTCTGTGAAGGTGTACAATCATGTGCCTCTGCGTGTGTTTGTGGACAGCTGTGTGGCTACCCAAGTACCTGATGTGAACTCCCTTCCGAGATATGCCTTCATTGATAATCATGGGTAAGTTGAACTCTTGGTATTGAGTTGCTCATTGTAGCAACTTTGTCCTAATTGATAACTAGGGTCAACTCTATAGCGTAATGCATCTTGTAATGATTTGTCACTGAGTACATCGCAAAGCCTTGGCACTTGATGCTCTAAAGCGGGGTTCTTCAAATCTTGCCCAGCACTGGGCGTTTAGCTCCAAGAGAAGATTAAAGTGTAGAGTCAACACCACCAAAGCTCCAAAAATCAAGTGCATTTTAGATTTCCAATCCTAATCAAACTCCTGAACCTAATCGAGCTCTAAAGTTTACTGAAACTCCACAAGCAAAATGCTTTTAATCAAGGTTTAGGGTTAAACTCTGCAGGCCTGAGGCTCTTCAGGACTCCTGGACTAGAGCTGCCCTTATGCCTTTAAGGTCATGTAACTGTTTGAGCTCACGTTCTTTTAAGGTGCTTTGTGGATGCCAAGGCTACGTCTTCCAGCTCCCGGTTCATGCCTCAAACCCAGTATGACAAGGTCCAGTTCCAGCTGGAGGCATTCATGTTCCAGGGGGGAAACAGTCATTCTGTATGTACTACGAGCATCAAGAGTTAATTTGAGTTTTTCCTGCTGCTTTGGGTTTGACCTAATTTTGAGTCTCTTGCAGATCTATATAACCTGTCTCTTGAAGGCCACTATTGCTGCTGTACCAAGTGATGCTGGACACAAGTCATGTTCCTTTGCCAATGGGTATGTTTATGCATTTTAAGAGCTTTTAGTTTAAGGTGCGGTGTTTAACTTGTGTCTCATTGCAGATGGTTTGCAGCTGATGGAAACCACCAGGTTTGCGGTTGTTGTGACTCAACATGTGGTCCTGATAGTGGAACTGCTGCTTTCAGTGGTAGGTAGCTGCTTTCAAAGTTGCTTTTGATGCTTTAAGTGCTGTATTTGACCTAGGTGTTTGCTTTTCTAGATGTTCAGTGGGAAGGCAAGGCCTCACTTGGTCCCCTAATGGTTCAAGAGCGTCACAAGACTTCAACTGGTTTTCAATAAACTTTAAGAAACCTATTCTTGCTTCCGGGTTTTTTTTTTTTTTTTTTTTTTTGACTTAAACATGTGTCTCTTAGTACTTGAGCTTTTAAAGGGTCACAAAACCCTAATTTGTTTTGTGCTCATTGGCTGCGTGGCTTGTATAGTACCACTCTACATTAGCCGCGTTTCCACTGTCGGGCCAAAAGCGGGCGTGCTAGTGCGTGCCACGGCCAGTCGCGTTTCCACTGTCACTTCCGGGGCCTGATCGTGCCTCGTCGGTGCTTCCTCAGGGCCAATGGCCCGGGTTTTTCGGCCCTACGAAAACCTTGGGCCAGAGCGGGCCAGCTGGGGCTTGAGGCGTGGTCAAAGTGAAAGGCGGAGTGTGTCTGCGGTAAGAAGCGCATTTCGCCGAATTACTAATACAGGGCTCTTCTAAGCATTTGGGCCGAGGACAATATACAACGCCAGTTTGACGGCGTCTGCAGAAACGAAGATGTGATAAAAATAAAATTTTGGACAAATGCAAATAAGATCCTATAAAAATGAGATCTGATGTATAAGTTTATTTACGTCGTCCAAAAATTCACCAACACACCATGATAACATAACATACACTGTATCTGTACCTAAATAAAGGCATACAAAATTATACTAGAGGTACAACTGTGTAGTTATTTTTTTTTGAGGTAGTGTGTAGATAATGTGCAACATTTTGTTTGATGTAATACCAAGTTAGACGAAAGATTTGTGTGTAGGTCATAAAAACAACGCTTCTTTTCAAGTGATTTATTAATGTAATATATTACAAATATTGCTGCTGCATAAACAACTGTTGCAAAGAACTTCTTGCATCAGAACAGACATCACCAACATTACAAGGCGTTTCTGCATTCGCTGTATCCGGCTTCCACATCCCTGTATTGTTCTTTTTCGCCTTGCAGCTAACATAAGCTTTCGGTGTAAACGCCGCTGAGCCTCCGTCTTCGCATCTTGGTTTCGCTGCCTCATCTTCCACCAAGAAAACACCGAAAGGAGCAAACAAACAGCCGCTTCAGCTGTCTTCGTTCGTTCGATGATCACACTACCGTGACTTATTTTCAATCTTCCCGCTGAAAGGGGAGGGGTTTCGTGACGTTTGATCCAAGGAGGTGTGTAAAGGGCGGGCTTTAGGTTTGCGCAGCGAGGCTACTGGCTCGATAGTGGAAACGCAGCTTACTTTTGGCCTTGGTGCTTGCGACTCGAGGCCATTAGCCCCGCCCGGCACGCTCTTAGCACTGGCTCGCACTGGCCTGACAGTGGAAAAGCGGCTATTGGCTTGACTGCCCCTTTTAAGCATTAATGAGCAGTGTAATGTTATACATGACAAAGGACTCGTCTAATCCAATCTCTGCACCATGCTTTGCATGAGCTATCACAGTATTTATGCATTGGAAAGTAGCACTTGTTTACGTTAGCTGGCTTGCTGTTTCAGAGACATGGTTTGTGCCCTTCTTCATTGTAAAAGTTTTCGTTTCCCCACGATGAGACCAGAGCTGAAGTTTGGAGGTGTGCTGCTGGGTTGCGGAGTCCTACGAAAACAGCAAATTTGTCTGTAAGGAACATCTCAGTTGTTGTGTGTGGGGTGTGTTTTTTTTTTTTTTTTTTGAATTGGGGACTTGTGGAAACCTGGTTTTGCGGATCATCTTTTGAAGAAAGACGCCAGCCCAGTTCCTTTCGATTCTGCCATCTGCACAAAAATGGTGTTTGATTTGCACATCTTATGTTATCGTGAACAACCCTCAGTTTTTATGATTTAGGCATGCTCAAAGTTTTTTGTTGAAGTATTTTAAATGTGCATGTAGTAATTTGTCTTTTTGCACTACTTGGTACAGTGTTGTTGCTAAATGTTCGTAAAACAATTGCAGTTGTCTTCTGGACGTATGTTCGCTCGCAATTTTGGGCCCTATGACAAAATATGAGTTTGGGCCCCCCCTACCACACCAAAGCAGATCTCTGGGGGCCCCTAAAGGGCATGGTCCCTTAGAATCGTCCTAACTTATCCCCCCTTAGCGGCACCCCTGACACTATCTAAGGGGCCGTTCACATGTCGCGTCTTTTGCCCGCTAAAGTCATTTCTTTAAATGTATGTCCTCCTTAAAGGGATAGTTGACCCAAAAATGAACATTCTATCATTTACTCACACTCATGTATTTCTAAAAGGTTTTTTTTTTTTTGCCTTATAATGGAAAACAATGGGTTCCAATGCTGTTTGGTTTCCAACATTCTTCAAAATTTTGTGCTTCAGAAGAAATAAAAGTCAAACAGGTTTTGAATGCCATGATGAGTAAATGATCACACAATGTTATATTTTGGTGAACTTTTGACACAAAACAGTTCTGATATCATTCTAACCCTACTGCTGTTCCAAACTTGTATGACTTACTTTCTTCTGTGGAACACAAAAAGAGATTTTTTTTTTTTTTTGGTTAATGTACAGTAAATGATTTATATCAGGGTCGGTAATGAACTTTTCCATTAAGGGGGAATATTTGCCACCTTAAATTGATTTCCAGGGGCATTTATTACATTTGTAAGGGCATTTTTTAAATAAAAAACACATTTTCTTTAATCTCAAATACTTAAATTTACCTAATTAATCAATATTAATCACTAATCAATATTTTAAACTGTTATCAAGAACAGGCTTTTAAAGTTGTATCTAAATTATACATGTAAAAACTTAGCTCAAAGGGCTGCAATATTATGACAAAAAGCATTATTGTATATTATTGCTCTGTTTTAACATAATGATTATTAATATCGATATTGAAAACAATATAAAATGTTTTTGTTTCATTTTGGACACGACACATTCTTGGTCCATGACGTTAGCCAAGTCTAGCACAAGTTATGCAAAAACTTTGTTATAACTACTGAAGCTACTTAATTAATCTGTTATTTACATTGTATCTGCATTGTGTTGTTTATGATGAGAGAATTTGTGCACTCACAGACTAATCTAAGCGCATCTGATTGGCCAACACATTCCTAAGTTCAACAGAAACATGTTTGATTGGTTAGTAGACTCAACTCTGCACAAAACACTGTGTAAAGCACTTTAATTTCGCACTAATTGAATTGTCACTTTTCATTCATTTACAAATTTAATTTTAATCTTAACAGCCATAATGCGTTGTTTAATTATGCATTTTTTTGGCCCTTTGTCTTGAATTTATGGGGCATTTTGTTCAATTTGGTCGCATTTTTGCCATAAGTTAATTTCCGACCCTGATTGATATTTTCTGTGCAATTTCGATGAATAGGCACTGGAATGTTCAAGCTTCAAAAAGGATACAAAGATATATACAAAAAATAGCATCAAACATCCATGTGACTGAAATTTCTTAAGCCTTACAGTCTTACTCTCCTACAGTTTCTATTTTAAATCCCTACATGCCTCGATTTTTTTAAAGCAAGGTTTTGATTCGTTCATCACACAAACTATTGTATAGCTTCATAAGAACTGGAATAATATTATTTCAATATAGCTTCAGCTTCATCCTTCAGGCTGTCAGGAAACTCAACTCTCTCCCTGCTCTGCCCCCACTCCCATCTTCTGCCCCACAAACTTTCTGAACTGACACACATACACACTGACCTGCACCAGTCACTTTGCGCAGCATTGGTCTGCCAACTACCTCACACTACTCATAAGACTGTTACAAGACTGCTCTGACACTTTTACATTTTTACACACAAGCTCTGTTGCACTATATTGTTTACATGGTTTGCACTCTCTACCATGTGCCCTTACTTGTATATTGTATTTTTCATTTTTATACATTATATGTTTATTTGTACTTATTCGTATTTTTTCACTGTATTTAATGTTACTGTTTGTATTTAATGTTACTGTTTGTATTTAATGTCTGCACCATAGGTCTGAGAGTAACGCAATTTCAATTCTCTGTATGTCCTGTACATGTGGCAGAATTGACAATAAAGTTGACTTTGACTTTGACTCTTTAGGACCAATGTTGTCACTGAGAATTGGGAGTACATCTAGTGACTTAATGCTCAAGCTCACATTAAGTTTTTTCAGGTGCTTTGCGGGTGCCAAGTCTACGTCTTCCATTTCCCGCTTCATGCCTCAAACCCATGGATGGGTGCCGTTCATGTTCCAGGAAGGGTACAGTCATTCTGTTTGTACTACAAGAATTAGAAGTTAATAATCTGTGGAACCTCTTGCATATCTACATCTGTCTTTTAAAGGCCACTATTGTTTCTAAACCTAGTGATGCTGGACACAAGTCATGTTCTTTTGCCAATAGGTATGTTTATGCAATTTTAAGACATAGTTTTGAATGCGCAGTGTTTAATTTGTGTCTCATTGCAGATGGTTTGCAGCTGATGGGAACCAGCAGGTTTGTGGTCATTGTGACTCAACATGGTCCTGATAGTGGTAGATAGCTGCTTTCAAAATTTGCTTTTGATGCTTCAAGTGCTGTACTGGACCTAGGTGTTTGCTTTTCCAGGTGCAAAGCCTCACTTGGTCCCCTAATGGTTCAAGAGCAATGAAAGACTTCTGGTTTTCAATAAATTTGTTAAACCTGTTCTCGTTTCCAGTTTGTTTTTTCTCATTTGCTAATAGATAAACTCTCCAGGTCCGGAGGAGACTCAAGTGTAATCAATTAAGCTGAAAGGGGAGGAGCCATCCTAATTCAAAGCTGTATAAAAGGCAAAGTCAAGCACTGGTGAGTATTAGGGCATTGCTTCCAAGTTTGTTAGGATGGCATTCCTGCAAGGTGTGTTAGTGCTGGCTGTGATTGTTGTATTTGATCTGAGCAATGCACAGGGAAGTTTGACGTACCGTCAAAGTCCAAGGAGCATGAGCTCAGAATCACATCTGGCTTCCGGAGGTCCTGCTGTTTCTCCTCGAGGACTCTGGAACCCTATGGGAATGACCTCTGCCTTGCAGAGTCCTTTTGGAGTTCAGGAGAAGCAGCTGATGCAGGGTCCAGTCAAGCCTCTGGATTGGAGGTTTCCAGTTGTTCCAGAGGTTCAGAGTGAGTTGGCAGTGGATTTCCAGATCAGGCAACCCGTGACTCCCAGTAGCGTAGCTGTTCAATGCAGTGAGAGTAGTGTTCATGTGGAGGTACAGCAGGACTTGTTTAGCAATGGTCACCTCATCCAGCCATCTGATTTGTCTTTGGGAGGGTGTTCTGTTGTCGGTCAGGTTCCAGGATCTAGGGTGCTCTTCTTTGAGTATGAACTACAGAACTGCAACAGTGTGCTGATGGTAAGAACTTGTGACTCTATGAATGTCCATTAAACCCTTAAATGTAGATTTCTTCACTCTGAGTTTGGTTCTTTAAGAACTGTTCACTGAAAGGTTCCTTGGAACCCAAAATGAGTATTCTGTGGCATAACCTCAAGAGCATGGCTGAGTTGAATGCTCTTGGTAACAACTTCCATCTCTTACAGGTAACTGAGGATGAGCTTGTCTACACGTTCTCTCTTACCTACGCTCCTGAGGCACTTGCTGGCACTCCAATTACCCGTGCCGATGGCGCGATTGTTGGCGTTCAATGCCACTATCAAAGGTAAGTGACCCTTTAAGTGACTGTTGCCTCTTGCCTTGTTGCAACTGTAAGACAATTAATTGTGTCTTGAACTGCAGGCTTCAAAATGTAAGCAGCGATGCCTTGGTTCCAACTTGGGTTCCTTATGCCTCAAAAGAGGTTGGTGAAGATGTCTTGCTCTTCTCCTTGAAGATCATGTTGGGTAGGTGCAGTTTCTTTGGACCTTGTGCATGTGGCTTTGCCTAAACTCTGTTGTTCTTGCAGACGACTGGTCCTATGAGAGGCCTTCAAACTATTACTTCCTGGGTAATGTCTTCAATATTGAGGCGTCTGTGAAGGTGTACAATCATGTGCCTCTGCGTGTGTTTGTGGACAGCTGTGTGGCTACCCAAGTACCTGATGTGAACTCCCTTCCGAGATATGCCTTCATTGATAATCATGGGTAAGTTGAACTCTTGGTATTGAGTTGCTCATTGTAGCAACTTTGTCCTAATTGATAACTAGGGTCAACTCTATAGCGTAATGCATCTTGTAATGATTTGTCACTGAGTACATCGCAAAGCCTTGGCACTTGATGCTCTAAAGCGGGGTTCTTCAAATCTTGCCCAGCACTGGGCGTTTAGCTCCAAGAGAAGATTAAAGTGTAGAGTCAACACCACCAAAGCTCCAAAAATCAAGTGCATTTTAGATTTCCAATCCTAATCAAACTCCTGAACCTAATCGAGCTCTAAAGTTTACTGAAACTCCACAAGCAAAATGCTTTTAATCAAGGTTTAGGGTTAAACTCTGCAGGCCTGAGGCTCTTCAGGACTCCTGGACTAGAGCTGCCCTTATGCCTTTAAGGTCATGTAACTGTTTGAGCTCACGTTCTTTTAAGGTGCTTTGTGGATGCCAAGGCTACGTCTTCCAGCTCCCGGTTCATGCCTCAAACCCAGTATGACAAGGTCCAGTTCCAGCTGGAGGCATTCATGTTCCAGGGGGGAAACAGTCATTCTGTATGTACTACGAGCATCAAGAGTTAATTTGAGTTTTTCCTGCTGCTTTGGGTTTGACCTAATTTTGAGTCTCTTGCAGATCTATATAACCTGTCTCTTGAAGGCCACTATTGCTGCTGTACCAAGTGATGCTGGACACAAGTCATGTTCCTTTGCCAATGGGTATGTTTATGCATTTTAAGAGCTTTTAGTTTAAGGTGCGGTGTTTAACTTGTGTCTCATTGCAGATGGTTTGCAGCTGATGGAAACCACCAGGTTTGCGGTTGTTGTGACTCAACATGTGGTCCTGATAGTGGAACTGCTGCTTTCAGTGGTAGGTAGCTGCTTTCAAAGTTGCTTTTGATGCTTTAAGTGCTGTATTTGACCTAGGTGTTTGCTTTTCTAGATGTTCAGTGGGAAGGCAAGGCCTCACTTGGTCCCCTAATGGTTCAAGAGCGTCACAAGACTTCAACTGGTTTTCAATAAACTTTAAGAAACCTATTCTTGCTTCCGGGTTTTTTTTTTTTTTTTTTTGACTTAAACATGTGTCTCTTAGTACTTGAGCTTTTAAAGGGTCACAAAACCCTAATTTGTTTTGTGCTCATTGGCTGCGTGGCTTGTATAGTACCACTCTACATTAGCCGCGTTTCCACTGTCGGGCCAAAAGCGGGCGTGCTAGTGCGTGCCACGGCCAGTCGCGTTTCCACTGTCACTTCCGGGGCCTGATCGTGCCTCGTCGGTGCTTCCTCAGGGCCAATGGCCCGGGTTTTTCGGCCCTACGAAAACCTTGGGCCAGAGCGGGCCAGCTGGGGCTTGAGGCGTGGTCAAAGTGAAAGGCGGAGTGTGTCTGCGGTAAGAAGCGCATTTCGCCGAATTACTAATACAGGGCTCTTCTAAGCATTTGGGCCGAGGACAATATACAACGCCAGTTTGACGGCGTCTGCAGAAACGAAGATGTGATAAAAATAAAATTTTGGACAAATGCAAATAAGATCCTATAAAAATGAGATCTGATGTATAAGTTTATTTACGTCGTCCAAAAATTCACCAACACACCATGATAACATAACATACACTGTATCTGTACCTAAATAAAGGCATACAAAATTATACTAGAGGTACAACTGTGTAGTTATTTTTTTTTGAGGTAGTGTGTAGATAATGTGCAACATTTTGTTTGATGTAATACCAAGTTAGACGAAAGATTTGTGTGTAGGTCATAAAAACAACGCTTCTTTTCAAGTGATTTATTAATGTAATATATTACAAATATTGCTGCTGCATAAACAACTGTTGCAAAGAACTTCTTGCATCAGAACAGACATCACCAACATTACAAGGCGTTTCTGCATTCGCTGTATCCGGCTTCCACATCCCTGTATTGTTCTTTTTCGCCTTGCAGCTAACATAAGCTTTCGGTGTAAACGCCGCTGAGCCTCCGTCTTCGCATCTTGGTTTCGCTGCCTCATCTTCCACCAAGAAAACACCGAAAGGAGCAAACAAACAGCCGCTTCAGCTGTCTTCGTTCGATGATCACACTACCGTGACTTATTTTCAATCTTCCCGCTGAAAGGGGAGGGGTTTCGTGACGTTTGATCCAAGGAGGTGTGTAAAGGGCGGGCTTTAGGTTTGCGCAGCGAGGCTACTGGCTCGATAGTGGAAACGCAGCTTACTTTTGGCCTTGGTGCTTGCGACTCGAGGCCATTAGCCCCGCCCGGCACGCTCTTAGCACTGGCTCGCACAGAGCTGAAGTTTGGAGGTGTGCTGCTGGGTTGCGGAGTCCTACGAAAACAGCAAATTTGTCTGTAAGGAACATCTCAGTTGTTGTGTGTGGGGTGTTTTTTTTTTTTTTTTTTTTTTTTTGAATTGGGGACTTGTGGAAACCTGGTTTTGCGGATCATCTTTTGAAGAAAGACGCCAGCCCAGTTCCTTTCGATTCTGCCATCTGCACAAAAATGGTGTTTGATTTGCACATCTTATGTTATCGTGAACAACCCTCAGTTTTTATGATTTAGGCATGCTCAAAGTTTTTTGTTTAAGTATTTTAAATGTACATGTAGTAATTTGTCTTTTTGCACTACTTGGTACAGTGTTGTTGCTAAATGTTCGTAAAACAATTGCAGTTGTCTTCTGGACGTATGTTCGCTCGCAATTTTGGGCCCTATGACAAAATATGAGTTTGGGCCCCCCCTACCACACCAAAGCAGATCTCTGGGGGCCCCTAAAGGGCATGGTCCCTTAGAATCGTCCTAACTTATCCCCCCTTAGCGGCACCCCTGACACTAAATAAGGGGCCGTTCACATGTCGCGTCTTTTGCCCGCTAAAGTTCGTTATTTCAAATGTAGACACGTGGTATGCGCGCGCATAATGGAAGCGATGCGCTCGCGTTTTCCATGCGCAAGCTACAGAGCGGTTTGGAAAGGAGAAAGCGACTCGCCTAGCGTTTTCCACGCGTTTTTAGGCGCGACGTGAACGGCTGCATCGAATGATAACTTGCTGCCATGCTGGATCCATAGTTATAAACAAACTGCTTCGGTGAGTCACGACGCATAGAAGGCGTCAACGTCTTGCTGCTCCCTCCCCGTTCTGTGATTGGTTCCCTATCTGAGGTGAAAATTTGGTCCATGGTTTCCATGCTACCTTCCAGCGTGAATAAAATCGATCTGTGCACAAGGCAGCATGGGGACGCCCAGGCTAAGTGGTGGAACTGATGGACTTGTGATTTAGGGTTTCAAAGTTTCAAAGAGTCATTTCTTTAAATGTATGTCCTCCTTAAAGGGATAGTTGACCCAAAAATGAACATTCTATCATTTACTCACACTTGTATAGGGTTGGGCATCGAGAACCGGTTCCAACTTGGAACCGTTTAAAAAATAACGATGCCATTGGAATCGTTTATAAAATTTGTTTTCGATTCCGATCATCGGTTCCAAACACGCAAGTTTTGGTTTCCATTGTGGCCACCGTATTTCTGGAAATGCTTGCCGCGCGCTTGTTCAGTTGCAGCTATGGAGCACGGTAAGCGGCACTCAAAAGTGTGGCTTTATTTCACACTAAGGGTGTACTCACACTAGGCAGTTTGAACCGTGCCCAAGTGCGTTTGACCACCAAAGCGCGGTTCGTTTGACTAGTGTGAGTGCTCCGAGCCGTGCCCGGGCGCGGCTCGTTTAGCCGGCCCTGGCCCGCTTGGAAGAGGTGGGACGGTAAAGTTGGACTCGGGCGCGGTTAGCATGCAGTGTGAGTGCTAACCGTGCTGGAGCACGGAACAGGACGCGTGATGTCGCGTTTTGCGAGGTAATCAGCGTTTTTATAGTCCATAATCAAAGCTGCAAAGTCCTTGCTGCACTTCAGCTGGTACCTTGCAAACCTCCTCATACAAGCAGCACGATTGCGCGAAAATTTTCGTGCCACAAATGCGATAGACATGTTTAACGATAGGCTGTGGACAACCGCGGAACAAACGACTCAAAATTACTATCCACAAAGTAAAAGAGCGATGGACTAAATTGCGTTCAGCGAGAGCGCGCTCTTCCTGTGTTTTTACATGCAACACATGTGACAAAATGATATCTTGCACGGGAGGATGCACTAGGAATATAACGAAACACCTACGCCTGCATGATGTACAAATTAAGGGGTGTAGCCTGTTTGACGTGCTGTGCAGGTCCACTGTCTCGTCATGCACAGAGAGTCCAGACCAGGGTGCAAGTTCTGCATATATAAATCTGTTTTTGGGCTGGTGCAGAGGCATTCCTAATTTTCTCCTACATGGGCTGCAGCTCCTAAAACTAAAACTCATATTGAATCAAAATAAAATTATCCTCTGTGAAATCAAATGAGCCTGTGACATGTTTTGACTCAGCCCACAAAGAATCGGAATTGAGAATCGAAAAGAACCGAAATCGAAAGGAAGAATCAGAATCGGAATCAGAATCGTTCAAATCAAAACGATGCCCAACCCTACACTCGTATTTCTAAAAAGGTTTTTTTTTTTTTTTTGCCTTATAATGGAAAACAATGGGCTCCAATGCTGTTTGGTTTCCAACATTCTTCAAAATTTTGTGCTTCAGAAGAAATAAAAGTCAAACAGGTTTTGAATGCCATGATGGGTAAATGATCACACAATGTTATATTTTGGTGAACTTTTGACACAAAACAGTTCTGATATCATTCTAACCCTACTGCTGTTCCAAACTTGTATGACTTACTTTCTTCTGTGGAACACAAAAAGAGATTTTTATTATTTTTTTTTTTGGTTAATGTACAGTAAATGATTTATATCAGGGTCGGTAATGAACTTTTCCATTAAGGGGGAATATTTGCCACCTTAAATTGATTTTCAGGGGCATTTATTACATTTGTAAGGGCATTTTTTAAATAAAAAACACATGTTTTCTTTAATCTCAAATACTTAAATTTACCTAATTAATCAATATTAATCACTAATCAATATTTTAAACTGTTATCAATAACAACAGGCTTTTAAAGTTGTATCTAAATTATACATGTAAAAACTTAGCTCAAAGGGCTGCAATATTATGACAAAAAGCATTATTGTAGATTATTGCTCTGTTTAACATAATGATTATTAATATCGATATTGAAAACAATATAAAATGTTTTTGTTTCATTTTGGACACGACACATTCTTGGTCCATGACGTTAGCCAAGTCTAGCACAAGTTATGCAAAAACTTTGTTATAACTACTGAAGCTACTTAATTAATCTGTTATTTACATTGTATCTGCATTGTGTTGTTTATGATGAGAGAATTTGTGCACTCACAGACTAATCTAAGCGCATCTGATTGGCCAACACATTCCTAAGTTCAACAGAAACATGTTTGATTGGTTAGTAGACTCAACTCTGCACAAAACACTGTGTAAAGCACTTTAATTTCGCACTAATTGAATTGTCACTTTTCATTCATTTACAAATTTAATTTTAATCTTAACAGCCATAATGCGTTGTTTAATTATGCATTTTTTTGGCCCTTTGTCTTGAACAGCCATGGGGCGTTTTGTTCAATTTGGTCGCATTTTTGCCATAAGTTAATTTCCGACCCTGATTGATATTTTCTGTGCAATTTCGATGAATAGGCACTGGAATGTTCAAGCTTCAAAAAGGATACAAAGATATATACAAAAAATAGCATCAAACATCCATGTGACTGAAATTTCTTAAGCCTTACAGTCTTACTCTCCTACAGTTTCTATTTTAAATCCCTACATGCCTCGATTTTTTTAAAGCAAGGTTTTGATTCGTTCATCACACAAACTATTGTATAGCTTCATAAGAACTGGAATAATATTATTTCAATATAGCTTCAGCTTCATCCTTCAGGCTGTCAGGAAACTCAACTCTCTCCCTGCTCTGCCCCCACTCCCATCTTCTGCCCCACAAACTTTCTGAACTGACACACATACACACTGACCTGCACCAGTCACTTTGCGCAGCATTGGTCTGCCAACTACCTCACACTACTCATAAGACTGTTACAAGACTGCTCTGACACTTTTACATTTTTACACACAAGCTCTGTTGCACTATATTGTTTACATGGTTTGCACTCTCTACCATGTGCCCTTACTTGTATATTGTATTTTTCATTTTTATACATTATGGCCTGGTTTCGCAGACAAGGCTTAAGCCTAGTCCTAGACTAAAATGTAAGTCTGAGTTGTTTCAACTGAAATAAAATTGCACTGATTGATTTTAAAATATATCAGTGCCTTTATTTTGTCTCAAGATGCACACCAGTAATGTTTTTTTATTAGCATGTTTATAAAAATTACTTAAATGTCCTAATTGAACTATGGTCTAATCCTGGCTTAGTCTAAGCCCTGTCTGGGAAACCGGGCCTATATGTTTATTTGTACTTATTCGTATTTTTTCACTGTATTTAATGTTACTGTTTGTATTTAATGTTACTGTTTGTATTTAATGTCTGCACCATAGGTCTGAGAGTAACGCAATTTCAATTCTCTGTATGTCCTGTACATGTGGCAGAATTGACAATAAAGTTGACTTTGACTTTGACTCTTTAGGACCAATGTTGTCACTGAGAATTGGGAGTACATCTAGTGACTTAATGCTCAAGCTCACATTAAGTTTTTTCAGGTGCTTTGCGGGTGCCAAGTCTACGTCTTCCATTTCCCGCTTCATGCCTCAAACCCATGGATGGGTGCCGTTCATGTTCCAGGAAGGGTACA
This sequence comes from Garra rufa, assembly GCF_049309525.1. Lineage (NCBI taxonomy): Eukaryota > Metazoa > Chordata > Actinopteri > Cypriniformes > Cyprinidae > Garra > Garra rufa. The sequence continues at coordinate 20,039,766 of NC_133376.1, forward strand.
GTCATTCTGTTTGTACTACAAGAATTAGAAGTTAATAATCTGTGGAACCTCTTGCATATCTACATCTGTCTTTTAAAGGCCACTATTGTTTCTAAACCTAGTGATGCTGGACACAAGTCATGTTCTTTTGCCAATAGGTATGTTTATGCAATTTTAAGACATAGTTTTGAATGCGCAGTGTTTAATTTGTGTCTCATTGCAGATGGTTTGCAGCTGATGGGAACCAGCAGGTTTGTGGTCATTGTGACTCAACATGGTCCTGATAGTGGTAGATAGCTGCTTTCAAAATTTGCTTTTGATGCTTCAAGTGCTGTACTGGACCTAGGTGTTTGCTTTTCCAGGTGCAAAGCCTCACTTGGTCCCCTAATGGTTCAAGAGCAATGAAAGACTTCTGGTTTTCAATAAATTTGTTAAACCTGTTCTCGTTTCCAGTTTGTTTTTTCTCATTTGCTAATAGATAAACTCTCCAGGTCCGGAGGAGACTCAAGTGTAATCAATTAAGCTGAAAGGGGAGGAGCCATCCTAATTCAAAGCTGTATAAAAGGCAAAGTCAAGCACTGGTGAGTATTGGGGCATTGCTTCCAAGTTTATTAGGATGGCATTCCTGCAAGGTGTGTTAGTGCTGGCTGTGATTGTTGTATTTGATCTGAGCAATGCACAGGGAAGTTTGACGTACCGTCAAAGTCCAAGGAGCATGAGCTCAGAATCACATCTGGCTTCCGGAGGTCCTGCTGTTTCTCCTCGAGGACTCTGGAACCCTATGGGAATGACCTCTGCCTTGCAGAGTCCTTTTGGAGTTCAGGAGAAGCAGCTGATGCAGGGTCCAGTCAAGCCTCTGGATTGGAGGTTTCCAGTTGTTCCAGAGGTTCAGAGTGAGTTGGCAGTGGATTTCCAGATCAGGCAACCCGTGACTCCCAGTAGCGTAGCTGTTCAATGCAGTGAGAGTAGTGTTCATGTGGAGGTACAGCAGGACTTGTTTAGCAATGGTCACCTCATCCAGCCATCTGATTTGTCTTTGGGAGGGTGTTCTGTTGTCGGTCAGGTTCCAGGATCTAGGGTGCTCTTCTTTGAGTATGAACTACAGAACTGCAACAGTGTGCTGATGGTAAGAACTTGTGACTCTATGAATGTCCATTAAACCCTTAAATGTAGATTTCTTCACTCTGAGTTTGGTTCTTTAAGAACTGTTCACTGAAAGGTTCCTTGGAACCCAAAATGAGTATTCTGTGGCATAACCTCAAGAGCATGGCTGAGTTGAATGCTCTTGGTAACAACTTCCATCTCTTACAGGTAACTGAGGATGAGCTTGTCTACACGTTCTCTCTTACCTACGCTCCTGAGGCACTTGCTGGCACTCCAATTACCCGTGCCGATGGCGCGATTGTTGGCGTTCAATGCCACTATCAAAGGTAAGTGACCCTTTAAGTGACTGTTGCCTCTTGCCTTGTTGCAACTGTAAGACAATTAATTGTGTCTTGAACTGCAGGCTTCAAAATGTAAGCAGCGATGCCTTGGTTCCAACTTGGGTTCCTTATGCCTCAAAAGAGGTTGGTGAAGATGTCTTGCTCTTCTCCTTGAAGATCATGTTGGGTAGGTGCAGTTTCTTTGGACCTTGTGCATGTGGCTTTGCCTAAACTCTGTTGTTCTTGCAGACGACTGGTCCTATGAGAGGCCTTCAAACTATTACTTCCTGGGTAATGTCTTCAATATTGAGGCGTCTGTGAAGGTGTACAATCATGTGCCTCTGCGTGTGTTTGTGGACAGCTGTGTGGCTACCCAAGTACCTGATGTGAACTCCCTTCCGAGATATGCCTTCATTGATAATCATGGGTAAGTTGAACTCTTGGTATTGAGTTGCTCATTGTAGCAACTTTGTCCTAATTGATAACTAGGGTCAACTCTATAGCGTAATGCATCTTGTAATGATTTGTCACTGAGTACATCGCAAAGCCTTGGCACTTGATGCTCTAAAGCGGGGTTCTTCAAATCTTGCCCAGCACTGGGCGTTTAGCTCCAAGAGAAGATTAAAGTGTAGAGTCAACACCACCAAAGCTCCAAAAATCAAGTGCATTTTAGATTTCCAATCCTAATCAAACTCCTGAACCTAATCGAGCTCTAAAGTTTACTGAAACTCCACAAGCAAAATGCTTTTAATCAAGGTTTAGGGTTAAACTCTGCAGGCCTGAGGCTCTTCAGGACTCCTGGACTAGAGCTGCCCTTATGCCTTTAAGGTCATGTAACTGTTTGAGCTCACGTTCTTTTAAGGTGCTTTGTGGATGCCAAGGCTACGTCTTCCAGCTCCCGGTTCATGCCTCAAACCCAGTATGACAAGGTCCAGTTCCAGCTGGAGGCATTCATGTTCCAGGGGGGAAACAGTCATTCTGTATGTACTACGAGCATCAAGAGTTAATTTGAGTTTTTCCTGCTGCTTTGGGTTTGACCTAATTTTGAGTCTCTTGCAGATCTATATAACCTGTCTCTTGAAGGCCACTATTGCTGCTGTACCAAGTGATGCTGGACACAAGTCATGTTCCTTTGCCAATGGGTATGTTTATGCATTTTAAGAGCTTTTAGTTTAAGGTGCGGTGTTTAACTTGTGTCTCATTGCAGATGGTTTGCAGCTGATGGAAACCACCAGGTTTGCGGTTGTTGTGACTCAACATGTGGTCCTGATAGTGGAACTGCTGCTTTCAGTGGTAGGTAGCTGCTTTCAAAGTTGCTTTTGATGCTTTAAGTGCTGTATTTGACCTAGGTGTTTGCTTTTCTAGATGTTCAGTGGGAAGGCAAGGCCTCACTTGGTCCCCTAATGGTTCAAGAGCGTCACAAGACTTCAACTGGTTTTCAATAAACTTTAAGAAACCTATTCTTGCTTCCGGGTTTTTTTTTTTTTTTTTTTTGACTTAAACATGTGTCTCTTAGTACTTGAGCTTTTAAAGGGTCACAAAACCCTAATTTGTTTTGTGCTCATTGGCTGCGTGGCTTGTATAGTACCACTCTACATTAGCCGCGTTTCCACTGTCGGGCCAAAAGCGGGCGTGCTAGTGCGTGCCACGGCCAGTCGCGTTTCCACTGTCACTTCCGGGGCCTGATCGTGCCTCGTCGGTGCTTCCTCAGGGCCAATGGCCCGGGTTTTTCGGCCCTACGAAAACCTTGGGCCAGAGCGGGCCAGCTGGGGCTTGAGGCGTGGTCAAAGTGAAAGGCGGAGTGTGTCTGCGGTAAGAAGCGCATTTCGCCGAATTACTAATACAGGGCTCTTCTAAGCATTTGGGCCTAGGACAATATACAACGCCAGTTTGACGGCGTCTGCAGAAACGAAGATGTGATAAAAATAAAATTTTGGACAAATGCAAATAAGATCCTATAAAAATGAGATCTGATGTATAAGTTTATTTACGTCGTCCAAAAATTCACCAACACACCATGATAACATAACATACACTGTATCTGTACCTAAATAAAGGCATACAAAATTATACTAGAGGTACAACTGTGTAGTTATTTTTTTTTTTTTGCGGTAGTGTGTAGATAATGTGCAACATTTTGTTTGATGTAATACCAAGTTAGACGAAAGATTTGTGTGTAGGTCATAAAAACAACGCTTCTTTTCAAGTGATTTATTAATGTAATATATTACAAATATTGCTGCTGCATAAACAACTGTTGCAAAGAACTTCTTGCATCAGAACAGACATCACCAACATTACAAGGCGTTTCTGCATTCGCTGTATCCGGCTTCCACATCCCTGTATTGTTCTTTTTCGCCTTGCAGCTAACATAAGCTTTCGGTGTAAACGCCGCTGAGCCTCCGTCTTCGCATCTTGGTTTCGCTGCCTCATCTTCCACCAAGAAAACACCGAAAGGAGCAAACAAACAGCCGCTTCAGCTGTCTTCGTTCGATGATCACACTACCGTGACTTATTTTCAATCTTCCCGCTGAAAGGGGAGGGGTTTCGTGACGTTTGATCCAAGGAGGTGTGTAAAGGGCGGGCTTTAGGTTTGCGCAGCGAGGCTACTGGCTCGATAGTGGAAACGCAGCTTACTTTTGGCCTTGGTGCTTGCGACTCGAGGCCATTAGCCCCGCCCGGCACGCTCTTAGCACTGGCTCGCACTGGCCTGACAGTGGAAAAGCGGCTATTGGCTTGACTGCCCCTTTTAAGCATTAATGAGCAGTGTAATGTTATACATGACAAAGGACTCGTCTAATCCAATCTCTGCACCATGCTTTGCATGAGCTATCACAGTATTTATGCATTGGAAAGTAGTACTTGTTTACGTTAGCTGGCTTGCTGTTTCAGAGACATGGTTTGTGCCCTTCTTCATTGTAAAAGTTTTCGTTTCCCCGCGATGAGACCAGAGCTGAAGTTTGGAGGTGTGCTGCTGGGTTGCGGAGTCCTACGAAAACAGCAAATTTGTCTGTAAGGAACATCTCAGTTGTTGTGTGTGGGGTGTGTTTTTTTTTTTTTTTTTTGAATTGGGGACTTGTGGAAACCTGGTTTTGCGGATCATCTTTTGAAGAAAGACGCCAGCCCAGTTCCTTTCGATTCTGCCATCTGCACAAAAATGGTGTTTGATTTGCACATCTTATGTTATCGTGAACAACCCTCAGTTTTTATGATTTAGGCATGCTCAAAGTTTTTTGTTGAAGTATTTTAAATGTGCATGTAGTAATTTGTCTTTTTGCACTACTTGGTACAGTGTTGTTGCTAAATGTTCGTAAAACAATTGCAGTTGTCTTCTGGACGTATGTTCGCTCGCAATTTTGGGCCCTATGACAAAATATGAGTTTGGGCCCCCCCTACCACACCAAAGCAGATCTCTGGGGGCCCCTAAAGGGCATGGTCCCTTAGAATCGTCCTAACTTATCCCCCCTTAGCGGCACCCCTGACACTATCTAAGGGGCCGTTCACATGTCGCGTCTTTTGCCCGCTAAAGTCATTTCTTTAAATGTATGTCTTCCTTAAAGGGATAGTTGACCCAAAAATGAACATTCTATCATTTACTCACACTCATGTATTTCTAAAAGGGTTTTTTTTTTTTGCCTTATAATGGAAAACAATGGGCTCCAATGCTGTTTGGTTTCCAACATTCTTCAAAATTTTGTGCTTCAGAAGAAATAAAAGTCAAACAGGTTTTGAATGCCATGATGAGTAAATGATCACACAATGTTATATTTTGGTGAACTTTTGACACAAAACAGTTCTGATATCATTCTAACCCTACTGCTGTTCCAAACTTGTATGACTTACTTTCTTCTGTGGAACACAAAAAGAGATTTTTTTTTTTTGGTTAATGTACAGTAAATGATTTATATCAGGGTCGGTAATGAACTTTTCCATTAAGGGGGAATATTTGCCACCTTAAATTGATTTCCAGGGGCATTTATTACATTTGTAAGGGCATTTTTTAAATAAAAAACACATTTTCTTTAATCTCAAATACTTAAATTTACCTAATTAATCAATATTAATCACTAATCAATATTTTAAACTGTTATCAAGAACAGGCTTTTAAAGTTGTATCTAAATTATACATGTAAAAACTTAGCTCAAAGGGCTGCAATATTATGACAAAAAGCATTATTGTATATTATTGCTCTGTTTAACATAATGATTATTAATATCGATATTGAAAACAATATAAAATGTTTTTGTTTCATTTTGGACACGACACATTCTTGGTCCATGACGTTAGCCAAGTCTAGCACAAGTTATGCAAAAACTTTGTTATAACTACTGAAGCTACTTAATTAATCTGTTATTTACATTGTATCTGCATTGTGTTGTTTATGATGAGAGAATTTGTGCACTCACAGACTAATCTAAGCGCATCTGATTGGCCAACACATTCCTAAGTTCAACAGAAACATGTTTGATTGGTTAGTAGACTCAACTCTGCACAAAACACTGTGTAAAGCACTCTGATGCAGTGTGAGTGAATCTAAATTTAATTTCGCACTAATTGAATTGTCACTTTTCATTCATTTACAAATTTAATTTTAATCTTAACAGCCATAATGCGTTGTTTAATTATGCATTTTTTTGGCCCTTTGTCTTGAACAGCCATGGGGCGTTTTGTTCAATTTGGTCGCATTTTTGCCATAAGTTAATTTCCGACCCTGATTGATATTTTCTGTGCAATTTCGATGAATAGGCACTGGAATGTTCAAGCTTCAAAAAGGATACAAAGATATATACAAAAAATAGCATCAAACATCCATGTGACTGAAATTTCTTAAGCCTTACAGTCTTACTCTCCTACAGTTTCTATTTTAAATCCCTACATGCCTCGATTTTTTTAAAGCAAGGTTTTGATTCGTTCATCACACAAACTATAGCTTCATAAGAACTGGAATAATATTATTTCAATATATGGAATATATAAGGTGCTTTTTTTGACACTCATTTTAATGCATCACACTCTTTATATAAAAATTATGGCCAGAACATATTTTTCATAAATGTTTTACAAAAAGAATAAAAGCATACAAGTTTGATTATGAATTTTTTAAAATGTAATTTATTCTCGTGATGGCAAAGCTGAATTTTCAGCTTTTATCAATGCTGAAAACAGTTGTTGTGCTTAATATTTTTGTGGAAACCATGATACTTCTTTTTTTAGGATTCTTTAATAATTGAAAGATGGAAAGAACAGCATTTATGTGAAATTTTCTTTCTTTCTTTCTTTCTTTCTTAAACAAACAAACAAACAAACAAACAAAAAAAAAACAAAAAAAAAACAATCTGACACTAAATATTGAAAAAGTGTATTTAACATCAAGTCTTCTTCTCATACTGCTGTTGTTGTTTTAGATGAGATGTGCAGCTGAATTCAGGTTGCATAGAGATCCACCTCAAGAGATTACCTCAGAAACGTTTCTTTATGTAAGAAGTGATGGGGGTTCTCCTCACTAGCCTTATGTAGGACCCAATGGAGACCATTTAATTGACATAGACTTTTCATGGCTGCAGGACGCCAATTGAAGCCTGGCTCTCTTACCAGCTGAGTGCTGTTCTGAGACGAAGAAAGCAGCTGAGTATGAAAAGGCCACCCTTGAGCGTAAATGATAATGGAATTGATTATTTTTTTCCAGCAGCCTCATGTTTTTGTGGAACAGGAAGTGGAGTGCATGCTTTGGTGCAAAAGCATGGTAGTAAATGGATATGCAGGAATATGCTACGCTATGCAATTAGAGCTCTAGTTTCTTGATTTCCCACTTGCGCCGTTAAAAGTAACAGGTGTACACAGCAGTTTACTTGCATTAGCTTTTAGACGAATGGGAGTTCGCAACAGAGCTAGTTCTTTCCTATATAAGTGCTAATGTCTAGCATTTAGGTGTTTTCGTATTAAATCAGTCTAAATGCAGTCTCTGTGAATCAGTCATTCTTGAGACATGGGACAAAACATGTCCACCAATTATAACTGATATTAGTTTTAAAAATAAAACATATTTTCAATTGTAAATGCTATGGGGATTAATAATAGAATGTATTTAACACAATTATCCCCTTCAATATCATTTGCTCATTATTATGTGAAATCTATGACACTTATTGTCTTCTCACTACATCTAAAACTGTGTGTCCACAGAGAAGGGTTTATTCATTCATATGCTATAAAATGGATTAAAAACAATTTTAATGATGAAAAAGACCTTGTTTTATCAAAGGCAACACTTAATAATATCTCATATTAAAGCAAGGTTGTTTTTCAGTCAGACGTGTGTTTAATAAGGTTTCGAAGGTGTGTCCTAACTTTTTGTCAACACCGTCAGACATTACTTAAAATGTAATAAAATCAGGGAATATCAGGGGCTATCACTCTAAAAGGACCCCCTTGCCACAGTCCTCTTCTGCAGAGTACATCAATGTCACACAGGCTCTGCTAAGTTTTATAGTTTTAGAATATTTTAATTCTAATGTTAATATTTCGTGTGTCACAACTATGATATGTCAACACCAAACATCCAATTTCTGAGAAAATTATTTGAAATCTTTAAACCATTTTATTCTCCTGAAGCAGGTTCCATTAGCCTCTAGCATCAACAGAAAAAAAACAAAATGTCTACTACATGAACTCCATTTGTTTTGTGAAAGAAATGGCAAATTTGTCAACACCGTCAGATGTCACCACCGTAAGATTTTGTGTTCCAATAATATATCAAAATACTTAAATGTGACTCTTGAATAGAAGCTTTATAAACAATAACATACTCACTGTTTGTTGTGGTTGTTTTAATACAGTAATTAATTGATTCAAGGTTTTTGATAGTTAAAATGACTACAAATTCAGGTTTTGGTCAACACCGTCAGATGTGTCAACTCCGTCAGTTCTGTCACCTCCGTCAGATGAATAGTTTGATGATATTTCATTATGATATTTTATATTTGTTGTGGAATTGTTGGTCACATGTGAAAGTGTAATCTGTCTACTAACATGAGAATGTGTTTTGAAATGTTAAAAACATCTAGAAAGCTGTTAAAGATAAAGTTGAAATTATATTACACATTCCAAGTTAAAAAACACATTTTTTTAAAAAAAAAGAGAAAAGTTGGGAGGTTGTATCAAAGCATAGCTCAGTAGCTTAGTACATATAAGATACATAAATGTAGTTTTTTTTGTCTGAGTACAAAGTTTTATTTTTTTAAATTTTGCACCCTGTTTTGTCCCACCTCTCAAGAATGACTGGAATAATAAAAGTAATAAAAATTTGACCTCCAGCAGAGGGGTTTTAAGACTAATTCAAACTTTCCATTCCAGACCTAATTATGGAACTACATGCGACTAGAACTACTAGAATTGTGTTGAGAGAGATGCCAGATGTTGAAGGAGTGTAGTAAGCAGCTGTTTATATATTTTCTGTTGTCTTTGGCTTCTGGCTCTTCCAGAACTGTCATTCTGAAGTCTTTCATTAAGATAAATCACTGAGCTCTTGAGTGGGTGAAGGAAGTCATCTAAATATTCATGTCTAATATGTTTTCTAAATGTGTCATCAATGCCATAGGCTGGAAATTATGTGACTTTTTAATTACACCTTTTAAAAAGGCCCTAAAGACCTCAAGGTAGTGGCATATTTAATTTTTGACAGGAATAAAAACAAAGCAGTGAGGGATCTTGCCATAAAAAAATATCATGCCATATCAACCATAAAAAAATCAGTAAGGCATATGACTAAGGTTTATTCTGTTCCTTATGTTTAGAGTATGATGCTGCAAATGACATGGTTGTGGATTTAGTTATAACTTTTGAATGGAACCACAGTTTTAAGTATACAGTCATGGCCAAAAGTTTTGAGAATTACATAAATATTGGAAATTGGAAAAGTTGCTGCTTAAGTTTTTATAATAGCAATTGGCATATACTCCAGAATGTTATGAAGAGTGATCAGATGAATTGCATAGTCCTTCTTTGCCATGAAAATGAACTTAATCCCGAAAAAAACTTTCCACTGCATTTCATTGCTATCATTAAAGGACCTGCTGAGATCATTTCAGTAATCGTCTTGTTAACTCAGGTGAGAATGTTGACGAGCACAAGGCTGGAGATCATTATATCAGGCTGATTGGGTTAGAATGGCAGACTTGACATGTTAAAAGGAGGGTGATGCTTGAAATCATTGTTCTTCCATTGTTAACCATGTGACCTGCAAAGAAACGCGTGCAGCCATCATTGCGTTGCATAAAAATGGCTTCACAGACAAGGATATTGTGGCTACTAAGATTGCACCTAAATCAACAATTTATAGGATCATCAAGAACTTCAAGGAAAGAGGTTCAATTCTTGTTAAGAAGGTTTCAGGGTGTCCAAGAAAGTCCAGCAAGCGCCAGGATCGTCTACTAAAGAGGATTCAGCTGCGGGATCGGAGTGCCACCAGTGCAGAGCTTGCTCAGGAATGGCAGCAGGCAGGTGTGAGCGCATCTGCACGCACAGTGAGGCCAAGACTTTTGGAAGATGGCCTGGTGTCAAGAAGGGCAGCAAAGAAGCCACTTCTCTCCAAAAAAAACATCAGGGACAGATTGATCTTCTGCAAAAAGTATGGCGAATGGACTGCTGAGGACTGGGGCAAAGTCATATTCTCCGATGAAGCCTCTTTCCGATTGTTTGGGGCATCTGGAAAAAGGCTTGTCCGGAGAAGAAAAGGTGAGTGCTACCATCAGTCCTGTGTCATGCCAACAGTAAAGCATCCTGAGACCATTCATGTGTGGGGTTGCTTCTCATCCAAGGGAGTGGGCTCACTCACAATTTTGCCCAAAAACACAGCCATGAATAAAGAATGGTACCAAAACACCCTCCAACAGCAACTTCTTCCAACAATCCAACAACAGTTTGGTGAAGAACAATGCATTTTCCAGCATGATGGAGCACCGTGCCATAAGGCAAAAGGGATAACTAAGTGACTTGGGGACCAAAACGTTGAAATTGTGGGTCTATGGCCTGGAAACTCACCAGATCTTAATCCCATTGAAAACTTGTGGTCAATCCTCAAGAGGCGGGTGGACAAACAAAAACCCACTAATTCTGACAAACTCCAAGAAGTGATTATGAAAGAATGGGTTGCTATCCGTCAGGATTTGGCCCAGAAGTTGATTGAGAGCATGCCCAGTCGAATTGCAGAGGTCTTAAAAAAGAAGGGCCAACACTGCAAATACTGACTCTTTGCATAAATGTCATGTAATTGTCCATAAAAGCCTTTGAAACATATGAAGTGCTTGTAATTATATTTCAGTACATCACAGAAACAACTGAAACAAAGATCTAAAAGCAGTTTAGCAGCAAACTTTGTGAAAACTAATATTTGTGTCATTCTCAAAACTTTGGCCACGACTGTACAATCTGATGGCCATTTCTTTTCTATTCGCACACTTGTGTTGTTTTTTCTTTTCTTTTTTTCTTTAAACCAGTAGGGTTCTAGTAACTATGGTAACACTATGGTAATGTTTTATGTCCAGTCACTGCTTCCATCATTTTTGTGATCTGGTCACAACTCCAATGCACTCTGGAGTTTAAAAAGGTTGGTTAGGATTAATATTTGACGGATGAACTCACACTGAAACTGGACTCGTTCATTAAATAACAATTGTGACATTCCTTTCTGATAGAAGTCATCATCCTTAATGTTTGCTTTTGTTACTGTCACTATGGTAACCTGCATTCTCAGACTTTTGGTAAGGACATTTTGGAATAAGTCAGCACACTACGACTGCAAAATAATTTTTCCTAATTTATTAAGACATTATGACATGGTAACATTTCAAGCCAGCTGGCTCTTTATCAGAATACCTAAAGTGTACTACTTTTATTTATATATATATATATATATATATATATATATATATATATATATATAGAGAGAGAGAGAGAGAGAGAGAGAGAGAGAGAGAGAGAGAGAGAGAGAGAGAGAGAGATTTTTTTTTTATGGCTGATGCATACAGTGACCTTTTTAGGTGATATTCAAGGTTTTTTCCCTGCACTTTTTTCTGTACTTTTGAAATTGTATTAGTGGGGATAGGAATTATAGACAGTATTTGTGCCACTGATGTAAGTTGTTTCGTTTTTTCAAGAAGTCTCTTATGCTTATCAATGCTGTAAAAATACTGAAAAAAATATTGTGAAATATTATATTATTAAAATAATTGTTTCTATTTTAGTATACTTTAAAATTTAATTTATTTCTGTGATGCAAAGCTGAATTTTCATCAGCCATTACTCCAGTGTTAATTGTCACATGTTCCATCAGAAATCATTCTAATATGCTGATTTATTATTAGAATTGTCTATGTTGGCAACTACGGAGCCCCTAAGGGGACGTGGAGCAAAAATTAAATAAAGTTTAGTTTCGCGTGCTCACGTGAAACTATCGCGTGCGCACGTGAAACTTTCTCTATAGTTTCGCGTGCGCACGTGAAACTATCGCGTGCACACGTGAAACTTATAGTTTCGCGTGAGCACGTGAAACTATCGCGTGCGCACGTGAAAGTTTCACGTGAGCACATGAAACTAAACTTTAAAAAAAATTCTGTACATGAAGGTTTTCGCGTGAGCACATGAAAGTTTCAAGTGAGCACATGAAACTAAACTTTAGATTTTTTTTACTCTGACGTAGGCAACAGTTGTGCTGTCAATTTTAATTTTTTTTGAAACTGTGATACTTTTTTCAGGATTCTTTAATGAATCAAAAGTTTAAAAGAACAGCATTTATTCAAAATATAATTATTTTCTAACAAAATAAGTCTTTGCTATCACTTTTTTAACCAATTTAACACATCCTTGCTGAATAAAAATACAAAAAAAAAAAAAAAAAAGAAAGAATAAAACTTTAATGACCCCAAACTTTTGAACAGAACTGTATATTGTTAAAAAAAGATTTATATTGTTAAAAATGCTGTTCTTTTTAACTTTTTAATTCATCAAAGAATCCTGAAACAAAATATCATTCCAAAAAATATATATATATTAAGCAGCAAATCAGTTTTCAACATTGATAAATAAATAATAAATCAGCGTATTAGAATGATTTCTGAAGGATCATGTGACACTGAAGACTGGAGTATTGATGCTGAAAATTCAGCTTTGCTTCACAGGAATAAATTAGATTTTAATGTATATTAAAATAGAAATATGTTATTTTACATTGAAATAATATTTCACAATATTATTTTTTTTCTGTATTGTTTTAATCAAATAAATGCAACCTTGATGAGCATAAGCAACTTATTTAAAAAAAAAAAAAACATTAAAAATCATACTGATCCCATTTTTTTGAATGGCAGTGTATTTATATATATTTTAAATACAGTATCTTAATTATTTAAGATAATAATAATACTGATTTGTTTTCCAGTAAAACATCTAAAAATCCTAAGGATAGACCATGATATATGTATACATTCAACTGAGCAGCATGACTGCATAATATATTAAAACTTTCATAGACTGTGTCTCGAATACAAATGTATTTCGTCTTTGTGCACAGTGGATTTTTAAAAAAATTGTTTATACTCAAAATGGGTTAAAAACAATCAACTGGTATAATAAGTCAAATCACTGTTGTGTTGAAGGTCTTGTGAAGTGTTGCTTCTGAGCTAATTCTTTTTTCAAAGATTCTTAGATATCTTAACAGGATGATAAGACAAAATACTCCTTAAAAAGACTTTCTGCCAAACAGACTTTATCTATAAGAATCTAATTTGTACGATATCTTTCTGTCCTGCACATATTAAAATCACTGTTTTCCTTCAACCTCAATAAACAGGAGACTTTGCAGTCCAGCAGAAAGCAGGAGCACAAAAGCATAAAACAATTATATGAAATCACTTTATTATCCGTGTGTTGGTGATTCCATTTGGCAGGAATGTTACAGTCTAAAATCTGTCTATAACGGGCATGCAGTGAGGCCTACAGGTGGAGCGCTCAGAAAACACAGAGGACACACAGAAATATCATTTACAACCTCACCTACAGTGCACATCATATGCATGCATACAATTCATCAACAAAGAGAAAGGGAGAAGAATCTACAATGACTTAAAAAAATGCACCAAATAAGAAACAGAATTCTTTCAAAACACAACCACCAAGAGACAGGAACAGGAACAGATTACAGACAGAAAAATCACACCAAGATAATTTATCCTTTTTAACATAGAGGAAACCGCACAGGACGATGCAGTAGAACAGTAGACACGTACATTCAGATAACAACAATGGAATATTTCAGAATGTTACTGTGTTAGGCAGTATCTTCATTAGCATCTGAGAGACACGGAATGACTCTGAGTGAATGTGATTTACATTTAGAGAACATGATGATGACTATGCAGTATTTTTTCCTTTACTCTTACACAGTACTGAATAGAAAACATGTTGAAGGAATGGGTGAACATATCGTTGATTGTTTTCAGACTTTAAATTTAATTGTGTGATCATTTCTTTGTTCGGAATCTGTTAAGGACAATCACAAAACCCAAAGCCCAGAGAGCTGAGATGGTAATCGCACATTACACTACTGTACCTAAAAAGAACAACGTTAAAAAATAAACAATGGTAGACGCTCTCACAAACAGGAACACTCTTTGGTTTAATAAAACAGGTGATGATAGAATGGGTGATGGGTTTCGGGCAGTATATTTATTCATCAGTGCAGCTGATGGAAATTCACCATGTCACACTATGAGCTCGGCAGAATCAAGGGCAGTTGATAGTCATGTAGAAAAACATGTAACTGCAAAATTTTGTGCTCAGAAATGGCCTCCGTTGATTGTAAAGCACACAGACTGGCAGAAACGTGAGATTTTAAGTCTGTATGATTTGAGCTGAATCTCATCTCTCCGAAAGTGTTACAGCTGACATCGTCACTTCTGGCGAGTAAAGGCCTTAAACACAAGTGGCAGTAAATTCAGACAACATTCAAGATGATTGACCACTAATATGAATTTTAGCATCGTAGCAACTGGCTAGTTTGTTTAGCTGTTGAAGGACGCCGATCTTATCTGCAAGCACATTCATATCATAAACATTAATATATATATTTAATAAACTCCGTTTCTTGTGGTACGTGGCAGGACAGAACGCTATGACATCACTGTGACTGTGTGAAATAAAACAACACTATTTTATTTACTAAACTGAGTTTTACTTTTAAAGCACGGCTTATATGCTTTCTAGAGACACTGAATATTTTTATTTATTTATTATTATTATTATTCATATGCACACAAGCCAGTGTGGTTCAGATGGAATGTCTGGAATATTCGGAATGTTCAAAACAACAGAATGACAGCCTGATTCCTAGTTGTATTTGACAATTTGATTGTGTTTAGACATACACAATGATCTGCGACTAAGTTAACAGCTTTTCCTGAATGCGCTTGTATTTACAATAATTGCGGACGTAATATAAGCACACTCTATCAAACCACGGCGTAGCTTATCGTTTTTTCTTAGTAAAAAAAGAGAGGATGGATAATACAATCTGACTCCGCGTCTTTCGCATCTGATTTCTCATCATTGAGGAATTCAGTCCCGCTGTTTTCCCTCTTTTCAATGCAGTTACGACAACGAGAAATAACGTCATACATAAACTAGCAACAAGCAAGCATAAAAACACAAGTCAGATTTTTTCTTCTTCCTTTCTTGGCTCATAAAATGAGTCAGACTTATTTAGCGATCGCACAACTTTCTTTTACTAAGCTCGTTTGACTGATACTAGGAAGACGACACGGCATTTGCACACAAACATTCTCTAGCAAATAAGCTGAATACATAACCATGAAGATTGTCTGTTATTGCTGATCTGGGATCCGAGTCCCATATAGAACCAACGGACACAGGACATCTTCATTCAGAAACAAATATTGCACCATTGTCACTGTCTGTTTACGTAATGTGTGCTCACAACCGTGTGGTGAGAGCTAACGTAAATAAATGTAGACGCTACAAACTATTCTACTGTACAGCAGTGAAGATGAAGAGATTATATATTTATATATATATATAGCCCTATTGATCCAATTGTAGTTGTATGTGATCGATGTCACCCCTCACATTCTTGAGTAGCTACTGTAAAAAGCACAAATAAGTTCATTCAAGATGAGCGCTAAGCGCTAATCTTTACTTGCAACGGCTGGCTAACACATATGATTCCATTTTAATCGATCAAATCCAGTTTAGTAGAGATGTGAAAGTGCGTAACAAAGTAATGAGGGACTTACTTTAAAGTTTTGTTACCTCCAAAGGAAGCTCTACAGAGATGTGAGCAACAAGCTATTTAACACTGGTGTCTGCTGGACAACAAAATCTAAAACCAGAGTTATTGCCTTACATTTCAGTGTATTTCTGCTAAAAATGTGTACTGAGAACAAAGAAAATTTGTTAGCATGCTTAGAAGAAAACAAAACAACCAGATCATGTGTGATATCAAACGTTCTCTTCCCTATTATAGTTTTCAATCATATTGATCAGATGTGACAATTCATGATGGCAGCAGGAGCTGTATGGATGATAAATTAATCTGTATACAGTATATATCAATAAGTATACCACATGGATTCATCAGTAATATCTATACCAGAGCAACAATCAAAAATATGATATGATTGGAGAAATCTCTCCAAGATAAATTTATGGCTTTTACTCATAGTCATTGTTTCTTTTATGTATATCTATATATCTATATGTATATATAGGTATATCGATATATATGTATATCTGTAGTCATATACAGTTATATTTTTTTCATTTGCTATTTACAAACAAAATTAACGAAGCATGAGAAATATTCTTGCTCTTAGGTCTGGACTCAGGGGCATTAAATTTGTCTTTAAACAGAAACTGATTTATGCAATGTAACATTTCTAGTGCACACTTTGTATTTTCCTCATTCTTTTAATCAGAAAATGTCACACATTTTGCAGTTAAAGACAGATGTTATGGCACACGTTTTGAGTCCAGAGGTCTTAGAACAATTGCGAGAGAAGGGACGGGGAAAGAGGAGGTGGGATTTTATGACATTAATGATTTCCGTTTTATCATGATTTGTTGTGGAACGTTGTTACTTTTTATTGAACATATCTTGAAGCGGGCCTGGGAGGAACTTCATGACCGTGTCCACGATGCTTTCCTCCTCCTCTTCTTCATTGCCGCACCCGGCGGGGATGGCTTTCTTGGGACGGGTCAGACTGCCTTCTGCTGCCTGCTCCATGGCTGCCTGGGCTTCTGCCTCCTTCTCTTCCTTCTTCTTAATACCATACTGAAAAACACACAGCAGCAGCATGTTAGGCATTTCCACATGTGACCTTTGGTTGATTTATAAGCACATTTCTATATCCATACTCTGCAAAGATTTGTATGCAGTTTACTAAAATCAAAACCATAAAATATATGTTATAATTTGCTGAATGAATCACTTGCAGGACTATTTTCTCTTAATTAGCATACAAATGTTTGAGCATTGGGGAATTTTGGCTACACTCAATTCTAGATTGTCTCATTACCTGGATTTAGAGACATTTAAATGGGAATGGTGTTGACTATGTCCATAAAACCTTGGCGGACTGCCACTTGGCAAGTCAGTGTAATAATTTGAACCTGACAGTTACTGTAGCTGATTGATTCACAGAAGCTTCGTTTAGATCTTAGACACTTTCTCATTTACAAACAAATGTAAGAAAGGGGTTGCCAAATATTGGCAAGGAAATGCACTTCATTAGAGAAGAGCTTGGACGACAAACGGTCCATTTTGTCTTTGTTTTACCCTCAAATGGTCTGAGGCTTCTTAATTCAGTTTTACCCTTTTGGCTACATTAGAAAGACCACACATTTATGAAGTAATCTTACATTTAAATGAATTGTGCTCTTGTTGTTGACAAAAGGTTGGTTAATTTTTTAATGTTTTTGAAAGCAGTCTCTTTTTATAGAATTTAAAATATTTTGAAAAATAAAGTCCTTAAGGTCCCACAAATTCTATGTTTTTTCAGCATTTTTGAGTAGTTGAACCCTTTCCAACAATGACTGTATGATTTTGAGATCCATCTTACAGAAAGTTCAAATGCTCACTAATACTTCAGAAGGAAAAATGATGCGGTAAGAGCTGGGGGTTAAAACTTTTTAAATTTAAAAATCAGGGTAAATTTAACTTATTTTCTCTTCTGGGGAATATGTAATATATTTTGTAGCTTCTAAAGGCCATTACTAAATGAAAAAAAAAAAAAAAATCCCGCGGCAGGGATGCAGGAATTATGGTACTCGACGCAGCGTCTCATTCCCTCAGGGAACTGAGGTTACATACGTAACCTGAGACGTTCCCTTTTGTGAACGTCGAGCTGCGTCGAACGCTATGGGGAACGAGATGCCCACGCCTCCAGAATTCCAAGTCCCTGCCTAGGAAACCACTAGGACAAGGGTGGAAAGAGTTGTGTCTGGTGAACATGCCAGAACACAGGGAAAGTCTCCGACCTGGAGAAATTGCCAGGACGCGAGTGATATTACGCCTCTGTCTGAGGAACCGCCAGAACAAGAGGGAGAGAATACACCTCAGCCTGGGGAAACTGCCAGGACACGAGGGATAAGGAGTCTCTGCCTAGGGAAATTGCTAGGACAAGAGTGGTATTACACCTCTGTCTGGGGAACCACCAGAACAAGAGGGAAAGTAAATACACCTCGGACTGGGAAACTGCCAGGACACGAGGGAGTGTTAGTACACCTCTGTCTGGAAAACTGCCAGAGTGAGAGGGATAAAAAAAAGGAGTGCCTGGTGAACCTGCCAGGACACTGGAAGATCTCCGCCTGGGGAAATTGCCAGGACGCGAGTGGTATTACACCTCTGTCTGGGGAACCGCCAGAACAAGAGGGAGACAAATACACCTCCGCCTGGGGAAACTGCCAGGACAAGGAGGGATAAAAATCTCTGCCTAGGGAAATTGCTAGGACAAGAGTGGTATTACGCCTCTGTCTGGGGAACCGCCAGAACAAGAGGGAGAGAATACACCTCGGCCTGGGAAACTGCCAGGACACGAGGGACAAATGTCTGTCACTCAAGGACAGAGGAACCTGTTCTCAGGTAGCTCATAGAACCTGACGAATGTTAAGGGTGAGGACCAACCTGCCACACTGCAGATGTCCTGGATAGGGACACCTGCAGCCAAGCCTCGAGTTGAGTGAGCCTTGACCCCCAAGGGTGATGGCAGGCCAGAGGACTCATACGCAGTAGAAATGGCATCCACGATCCATATACTGATAGTAGGTTTTGAAGCAGGGTGCTCCCTCTTAGGGGGACCGTAACAAACCAGCAGTTGCTCTGTCTTACGCCACATGGCAGCTCTGTGGACATATATGTCCAGTGCTCGAGGAGGATAAAAGGCCTGTAGTGTAACTGGCTGTGGTACTAGTGATGGGACCTTCAGGACATACCCGGCTCTCGGGTAGAGAAAGGCTTTGGCCAAACCGGGCGCAAAGTCAATATAGGAAGGGGCCACTGAAAGGGCCTGAAGGTCTCCGACTCTCTTGAGAGAGGTAAGTGCAAGAAGCAACGCAGTCTTAATTGTAAGATTGCGGTCTGAAATCTCCTCTATAGGCTCGAATGGAGGTCTACAGAGGGCTTCGAGCACCACAGCGAGATCCCACGTGGGGACCCTCGGTTTCACTCGAGGCCTCAACCTGAGTGCACCGCGGAGGAATCGTTTGACCAAGGGGTTTCTACCCACTGACAGGCCACCGAGAGGGGCGTGGTAGGCCGATAAAGCCGCCACATACACCTTCAGGGTGGAGTGGGCTAACCTTGTGGAAAAGCGAGACTGCAGGAACTCCAGTACTGTACCTATCGGGCAATGAACTGGGTCTGATTGGTGTTGTCTACACCACGCAGTAAACAGATTCCACTTAAGGCCATAAAGTTTCCTCGTAGAGGGAGCTCTGGATTGAAGGATGGTCTCAACAACCTTGGTTGAGAGACCAGTGTCTATGAGTTGTGCCCCCTCAGGGGCCACACCCATAGTTTCCACAACTCCGGGCGGGGGTGAAGAATTGAGCCCCCGTCCTGGGAGAGGAGGTCCCTCCTGACGGGAATCTCCCATGGAGAGCCATCGAGGAGGGCGATTATGTCCGAGAATCATACTCAGGCCGGCCAGTATGGGGCTACTAGCAAGAGACGGACCCCGTACCGGCGTACTCGTTCCAGAACTCCCGGGGAAAGGCGTACAGACGAAGCCTCGGCCACTTCTGTACCATAGCGTCCAGTCCCAGAGGAGCTGGAGGAACTAGAGAGTACCAGAGGGGACATTGCAATGTCTCTCGAGTCGCAAAGAGGTCCACCTGAGCCTGGCCAAACACTCTCCAAATGTGCTTCACTACTTCTGGGTGAATCATCCATTCCCCGGGCCTCGGCCCCTGCCTCGACAGGACGTCTGCTCCTACATTGAGACATCCAGGGATATGAACTGCTCTTAATGAGAGAAGTTTTCCCTGTGACCACAGGAGGATCTGGTACGCCAGCTTGTACAAGGGGCGTGAACGCAGACCCCCCCTGGTGATTGATGTAATAAACTACCGCTGTGCTGTCGGTGCGGACCAGCACATGACGGTATCTCAGGTCTGGGAGGAAGTGCTTCAGGGCCTGAAACACAGCCAGCATCTCTAGGCAGTTTATGTGCCATGAGAGATGGTGGTTGCTCCACAGACCGCGGGCAGAGCGGCCACACATGACTGCTCCCCATCCGGTGAGAGATGTGTCTGTTGCCAGCGTGACGCGGCGACAAGGAGCTCCCAACACCGGGCCCCGAGACAGAAACCAAGGTTTCTTCCACATGTCCAAGGCACGTAGGCAACGCCGCGTGACCTTGATCTTGCGGAATGGGTTCCCCCTCAGGGAAAACCCCTTGGTTTTGAGCCACCACTGTAGCGGTCTCATGTACAGCAGTCCAAAGGGTATCACGTTGGATGCAGCTGCCATAAGACCTAACAGTACTTGGAACTGTTTGACAGTGAGTGACAGGCCTAGCTTGACCGCATTTGCTGCAGTAAGGATCGATTCGATCCGAGCAGGTGACATACGTGCCTGCATCATGGTCGAATCCCATACAACACCTAGATAAGTGGTTCTCTGTAATGGAGACAGCACACTTTTCTTGGCGTTGAGTCTCAACCCCAGCTCTTTCATGTGAGCGAGAACAAAATCTCGATGTTGAACCGCTAACTGTTCTGTACTGGCTAAAATCAGCCAGTCGTCTATGTAGTTGAGTATGTGGATGCCCTAGAGTCGCAGAGGAGCGAGAGCAGCATCCACACACTTTGTAAAAGTCCAGGGTGAGTGTGCTAGGCCGAAAGGAAGAACTCTGTATTGGTAAGCTTTGCCCCTGAAAGCGAACCTCAGGAACTTCTTGTGTTGAGGAAGGATGGAGACGTGAAAGTAAGTGTCTTTTAGATCTATCGTGACAAACCAGTCCTCGGACCTGATTTGAGACACGACTTGGCTGACAGTTAACATTCTGAACTTCAGTTTCTTGACTGAGCAGTTCAACTGTCTGAGATCTAAAATGGGCCGCAGCCCTCCATCCTTTTTGGGAACAATGAAGTACCGGCTGTAGAACCCGGCCTCTCTGTCTGAAAGAGGGACCACCTCGATGGCCTCCTTCTTCAGAAGAGAATTTAGTGCGCAGGACCCAAGCAGATACATTCGGCAGTAGTTTCCACGCTGCCAGAAAGTCTACTAAGGGAACCAGCCTCTCGAGACTGGTTTCTGGTGTTACTAGAGGTATTGATTCGGTGACCTGTAACAGCTGACTGGCAGGAGACACCTGAATCAATTTCACTGAGGACCCCCGCTGGGGTGGCGAACGCTCTAGTTCCGCTACGTTTCCGGGCGGAGAGACTAAAGAGAGATGTTGGCGGGAGATTGCCGCACCCTGTAACACTGGCAGGGTTAGCTGACTGGTCTCCTGAGGGCCTCGAGGAAGAACGAGCACCATGAACTGTGGTGAGAACCGTTCTTCCCCGAGAGGGGCTGCCCTCATTGGCCCTGAGCCATGATTGTCAGGGCCGTTTAGCCGAGGACCTCTTAGACTGGAAGACGACCCTCAGGTCAGGCCTCGTCTTCGAGGCCCCCGACTTAGAGCGTTGCTGGCCCCCGCCCTCTAGGTCTATCCGGAGGGGTACGGGACGCAATGCTCTTTTTCTGTGTCTCCCTGTATGAGGAGCTGGTACACGGCTCCCGTCCAGCAGTCCCAGAGGAATAGACACGGCGAGGGAGGTAACGCTGGAATGCCGCCGTTTCCTAGCCTCCTGGTATCTGTTGACGACCTCATTGACTGAGTCGCCAAACAGGCCAGAAGCGGGGCGTCCAGAAGGAGGACCCTGTCCTTCTCTCTCATGTCGGACAGGGTCAGCCACAGATGCCTCTCCGCCGCCACCAGGGCTGCCATAGACCGACCAACAGCACGGGCGGTCTCCTTGGTGGCGTGGAGAGCTAGATCTGCAGTGTGGCGTAACTCCGAAACGTTTACCTCCCGACCGTCATCTAAATCCTTGAGCAGGTCAGCCTGGTACGCTTGCAAAATAGACATAGTATGCAAGCACACACCGGCCTGACCTGACGCCATGTACCCCTTGCCCAACAAGCTCGAAGTTGTTTTAAGAGGCTTGGAGGGCAAGGATGGAGCCTTCAAAAATGATGCCAGGCAGATAGCTAGCTAGTGTCTGTTCGACCCGTGGCATCATCTTATAGCCACACTCGTCCATCCCCTCGACATTACTGTAGTAGTCGGAAGAAGGGATGAACAAGCGGGCTGAGAATGGTTTCTCCCAAGACCTCGAAACCTCAGCATGGAGGTCAGGGATAAACTGAAGGCTCCTTCTTGGGGGTGGTGATTTAGTCCGCAGGAAGCGCTCTTCTAGTTTGCGTCGTTGCGGCTCATTGTGTTTTTGCTCTGCGGGCCAATTTATATTTTATTATATAACCTCCTCGGAGAGATAGGGGTTCACCCGTCTCCATTCCCTCTAGCAGATCGAGCTGCGAACCCCACGAGTGCAGCTGCCACTCCGCCTCGGCGGAAGCGGGGCCGGACCCGCGAGGAACGCTGGTGAAAGCTCCGTCCTCGAAGAGAGCTTTCCGGGAACGAAGCACCCGCAGTGGAAGACGCTCACACTGTGAACAGCCAGCCCCCTCGAGAGCTGACTGTGCGTGCTCCGCACCCAAGCAGACCACACACAGACTGTGTGTATCCCCACCAACAATGAAGCGTTGGCAGGGAGGAACACACCTTCTGTGGGGTTATATCAACCGCTTTCTTATATAAACTCTTTCCCCCTTTCTTGGTTGACATGTCTACTCAAATAAAAGTTGTGCAAACTGGCACAGAAAAACAGCAGACATGCAACAGACAGACAATAACACAGAGCGCTTAGCTGAATGACAAAAGCTGACGCCGGCTTCAAACGCACGTGCTTTATACTTCCTGGTCGCTTACGTCACCCCGCCGGTGACGTCACTCCCGTCATCTGATTGGTTGGCAGACTACGTTCAGAGAGAGGCTCACCAATGATGTTCCCCATAGCGTTCGACGCAGCTCGACGTTCACGAAAGGGAACTGGCTTATGCAATCAGCAGCTGACCTTCTAAACATTGATTTTCTGCTTTTCTTAAAACATCTATCTACTTTCTCTAATTTGGATTGGGTCACTTATATGTGCATGCAATCTTATTAATGCAGCTTAATCTGAGAAATACTTCAATGGGTTACTCGAAGAGAGTGCTTGGCAAACTCTGAAGTTCAGACGTTGAGGATAAGACATAAGGACTACTCTCAGTATTGCAGTCACGTCTTGCACAGAATTTGGAGAAGCTGCCTTAATCCTTGTGGTAAATTAGACCCATGGGGTGGTGGCTTAGTGAAAAAAGACAGGCTTTTTGGCCTCCCATCCTCTCAACATGGCTTTGCATAAAAATGTATCTGTTTCACTCCAACTCTGTTTGCTCACAAGAAGAGATCATCCTCCATTTTGTGCAGCCATGCGTACAATCTCTAAGACTCAGTGGCCCAAGGTAAATTATCATGACAAATTCGTAAGTGGCAAGTCTGTTAAGCAGAATAATCATTTTAGCTCTTACTTTATTACATCGGATGAAGCAAAGCATTATTGCCAGTAACATTCATTTAAAAAAAAACAAAAAACAAACAGTATGTAGTGATAAAGTATTATATATTAATAAATTGGGCTTATTTTATGAAAAAGTAATTTAAAAAACTGTATGTAATGCAGATAACTAATAAAACAGTAGTTTACGTATAAATGAAAGCAAGTAAATTAAAGTGTGTAATGTGCATAATGTAATGAAGCTGTTAAGTACCACTATCTATTATTAGAATAATATTTCCATTTTCATAATCCCTGGGTCTTTCCTTCCATGACACCTTTTTCCTTTTTTTTTTCTCTCCATATTGTCACACAGAAAAACTGCCATATGCTAGTATGAGGGAAGGGACTCAAGCATAGTCAATCTCCACAGCCTCCACAGTAATGGAATGCTTGCCAGAGCTAGACTGTTATTTTTCCAGTCCCTCTGGTTCACAGCGTGCGCCTCAGGGCCCGTCCATCCCTATACACAGCGTACCACTCAACTGCTACAAGCAGCATTCAGCCTCCCCCAGAGTGAAACAAACAAAGAAAACCCCCACAAATAACTTTCACCTCATGTATTTATTTGGTCTCTATAATTCTATGATGTCATTCAGTCACTATTTGTCCAATATAGTATTAGTAGATTATTTTCTAAATAGTCTAGATCAGTGATTTTTAAATAAAAATGAAAAATGGAAATATTAAATATTTAATATTTAAATATTTGTAGCATTTTAAATTTCATACGCTGCAAAAAAGTAATTCACTACCTGTTTTTTTTTTTTTTTTTTTTTTTTGTCGTTGTTTCATAATAAGTAGCACGGGTGTATTTGTAGCAATAGCCAACAATACATTGTACACGTCAAAATTATCAATTTTTCTTTTATGCCAAAAAGCATTAGGACAAGTATAAAGATCATGTCCCATGAAGATATTTTGTAAATTTCCTACCGTAAATATATCAAAACTTAATTTTTTTGATAAGTAGCATTGCTAATAACTTAATTTGGACAACTTTAAAGGCGATTTTCTCAATATTTAGATTTTTTTTTTTTGCACCCTCAGATACCAGATATTCAAATGGTTGTATCTCAGTCAAATTTCCTATCCTAACAAACCATACATCAGTGGAAAGATTATTTATTTAGCTTTCAGGTGATGTATAAATCTCAATTCTGAAAAATTTACCTTTATGACAAGTCTAATTCTTCAATCAAGATAAATTTATTTAAGATGTAAATGACATAAGATATTAAGTCTTGTTTTGTGGAAAAAACAAAACAAAAAAACAAGTGATTTTTTTTTTCACAATTGTGAGTTTACATCTCCCATTCTCAGAATTGCATGATACAAACTTGCAATTCTTATTTATTTATTTTTTCAGAATTATGAGATGTAAAGTCAGAATAGCAGGATATAAACTCTGCAATTTTTAACAGAATTGCATGATATAAACTTTCTGAGTCAGAAATAAGATAATAAAAGATATAAACTTGCAACTGCGAAAAAGATTAGAATTGCAAGATACAAACTCACAATTGCGAAAAAGACGGAATTGAGAGATATAAACTCACAATTGGGGAAAAAAGTCAGAATCGCAAGATACAAACATGCAATTCTGAGAAAGTCAGAATTGAGAGATATAAACTCGCAATTCAGACTTTTTTCACAAAATTGTGTCATATAAACCCAAAATTTTGAGTTAGATCAGAATTGTGAGAATTCTATGAAAATATTAGTCTTTTTTTTCCCCTCAGACCTGGACTTTATAAATCACATTTGCGAAAAAAGTCAAGAGTTCTGAGGTTCAAACACTTAATTCTGAAAAAAAAAAAGTCAGAATTGCAAGATGAAGCTCACAATTCCGAAAAAAGTCAGAATTTAGACATGTATACTCGCAACTGCCAAAAAAGTCCAAATTGCGAGATACAAACTTATAGTTGTGAAAAAAGTCCAAATTGCGAGATACAAACTCACAATTGCCAAAAAAAAAAGTCAGAATTTGCGAGATACAAACTTACAGTTGGGAAAAAGGTCAGAATTTGCGAGATACAAACTTACAGTTGCGAAAAAGGTCAGAATTGTGAGACACAAACTAGCAATTTCCAAAAAAGAGACTGAATTGCTAGATACAAACACGCAGGGCTCGAAATTATCTTTTTTACTTGGTAGCACTGGTGCTCCCAACTTCAAAAATTTTAGGAGCACCTAATTTCTTTTTAGTAATGCGCTTGTGGTCGATTCTGATTGCAGATGTTTTACAAGCAAATGGGCTGATTCTGATAGCATTTTTTTTATATATTTATTTTACGCTTTAAGCAAGGGACAAGAATGAATTAAAATATGAGTACATGAACAAGATGTTTGTTTTCTCTGTTATAGGTACAGCCATTTAAATTAGAGGCAACCACAGCATTTTTAAACAATCTACAGTATAAATAACAAAAAAAATGACACTTCTTTCTTAGTCGTGTAGACAATAAATGCAGGCATGATCAAAGTAGGCTACTCTTTCAATATTCAAAGTGCAAATAGAGACCAAATTTTTTAAGCATGATACAGAGCTATAGACACTACACAACTTATTATAGCCCACATACTAATAACAGCCTAGATGTATTATGGGGCATTGGGGAGTCGCTCTCTAAACGTGGGGTATTAAAATCGCTTTTGAATGCGCGTGTGCGTTTTACTTTTGGTTTTGTTTTAACGATTAAGCGAAACTCACGACAGCGCGGAGCGTGCTTTCTACAATACAAAAAGTGGGAGGACACCAACGGGATTTTGAAAAGTGTGTCCTGAGTGGAAATTACGCCCCTGCGTGAGTGGAACTCTGCCGCTGAGTTATCATCTGATGTGAATGTATGCCGCGTTGTACAGTATTTTGAGACGGAGGCGGCAGAATTGTATCTGACAGAATGTACCCTGTAGCACGAAATATAGTAGATTTCTTCAAAAGCAGATTGTGGAGACCTTTTATTTGTCCACAATCAAAAGAGAGAACAGCGAACCTGTCACTGTATCAGCTCACAACAGTATGTGCAGTAGTTAGACTAGTGAAAGTTTTGTAAAGAAATGAAACCAAGTCGCAACACAACAATTTCTCGCACTCGCACAAATGCTCCCAAATACAATTTGAGGTCACGCAGATTAAATTTTGGGAGCATATGCGACCAAAACGGTCGCAATTTCGAGCCCTGACACGTAACTGCCAAAAAAGTCAGAATTGCAAGATACAAACATGCAATTGTGAAAAAAGACAGAATTGCAAGATACAAAGTCGCAATTGCGAATAAGGTCAGAATTGTGAGATATAAACTTGCAATTGCAAAAAAAGTGAGAATTGTGAGATACAAACACATAATTCTGAGAAAAGTCAGAATTGAGAGATATAAACACCCAAAACTTTTGAGAAAAAGTCAGAATTGTGAGATACAAATCACAAATTGCCAAAAAAAAAGTCAGAATTGTGAGATACAAACTGGCAAATGCAAAAAAGGTCAGAATTGCGAGATACAAACTTACAATTGTGAAGAAAGTCAGAATTGTGAGATAAAAACTCACTTTTGCGAAAAACGTCAAGAGTTGTGAGATACAAACATGCAATTCTAAGAAAAAAAGTCAGAATTGGGAGATACAAATTGCAGTTGTGAAAAATAGTCTGATTTGTATGATACAAACACACAATTATGAAAAAAAGAATTGCAAGATACAAGACTCGCAATTGCGAAAAATGTAAGAATTTTAAGATACAAGAACTTAATTTTAATATATTTTTCAGAAAACAAGGCTTAATTTTTCTTCTAAAGTAAATGCATCTTGATTTAAAAATATTTCTTTTTTTGTAATGGAAATCAAGACCAATACACTCACTAGAAAAAAAAATTGCAGTAACAGTTTGAAAACCAATGGCCTATTTTATTTGGTATTATTTTACTATCATTGATATATTATTATAGTTTTTGTTAATATTTTAGAATTAGATTGAATTAAAACATTTTTCTATTAGTTTCAGTTTAATTTCAGTTATTTTAGTACCTAAACTAAATAAAAATGAGAAAGGCTGCCTTGGCAACTGCATAGCTGAAATAAAACAAGTTTCTTTTTATGTTATTTCAGGTAATGTTAATGATAATCACCCTGGCCTAGATTATCGTAAGTGATCATATAAACATTTTGACACCTCATAACAGTGAATAATTATTTCACGGTACATTTACCTTGTCCCTGATGCCCTGTCGAATCGATTCCCTCTCCGATTCCATTTTTGCATACTTTGCCTTCCTCTCCTCCTCCTGTTGCCTCAGGGCTTCCTGTCTTTCTTCCTCCTTTCTCTCGGCATCAGGGTCCTTCTCCTCCTCGCCCCCCAGCATTTTCCCCATGTCTTTGGTCGCCCCTTTGAGAAAAAGAAGGAGAGAATGAGGAACAGAAAATCTACAGACTGCTTAGCGGCCTTCCAAAGACATTTGGAGGGTACCTCTAACCTCTAACACAAGGTGAACTGAAAAGCTGATAAATTAGTTCTCACAGTCATCCGGTTTCTTTTATAAATTCTCTCAAAGACGACTACTCTCTTTGTCGGCAAGACATGCAAGTAGGACAGCCGCCAAGAAAAGGACAATGGGTCAGATCGTTATAACAAAAGGACTCCATTAGGGCCATGAGAATACAGGATTTTGACAAAGCAGATAATAAGTTCTGATTGCATCCGCAGCTCACATTCATCAGTCATCAGATTGCTTGTTAGCGCTCCACAGTGTGACTATGTGAAACGTCGTGTATCTCTCCACTGTTGGTCAAACTGTATTAATGCAACACAATGTTAGGTTCTGTCAGGCTTACTTTTGTTAATGAGGGAGTAATTAGATTTGAAAAAAAGACAAGTGCTTAAACTCATACAATACATACAGTACCCCTTCATGAGCAGCCAGCTAATGAGATGCCCCTAAATCAGCTGTGCATAACCACACACTCAATAAGCCATTAATTTAAGGGAAATAACACAAATAATGCACTAAGGTAACTACGTTTAGACAAAAACCCTGGATATGCATATGTTACATGTTTCAGTGTTAATTAATGTTTTTTTTTTATAATGTACATAAGTGCACTAACAGGACTGAGTCAAGTGTTTATGGTAAAGATACATGTTAATGTCTTTGACAGAAACTTGGCCATTCAGTAACAATAAGCTTTCAGATCTAAATGTTATTAGTGGCATGAAATAATTACATTTAGGTGTATTTACTTTTAAGGAACTTTTTGCCAAGTTTTCTGTTTTTATTTTTCGTTTTCTTTTATCAATATGCATTAATTTATTAATAAGTTTGATCTCAAGTAGTCAGAGGAGATGTGTTTGAGATAACAGTGTTTCTGCAGGTGTTAAAACATCTTTAAGCATTCTCCCTTCCACAAATTAAGGCCTTGAATTCATAAATTAATGGCATTAAATGTTGCATGAACTGCAAAAAACTTAATCCTTCCTTAATATTTTTTCATTTCCCAATACAAAAATTTAATCAAGATACATTTACTTGAGATGCAATTTGAACATTAAATCTTGTTCTGAACAAATTTGAGGTTGGGTAATCATAAAAGTTTGACAGGAATGCTAAGGGGTTAAAATAAGAAAAAAAAATGTATGAAAACTAATTTTTCCTTTGAATTAATCAGATTTTTCTGAGCCCACTGGCAAATGTTTGTTCTTGTTTTGACAACAAACTTCCTTTTTTTCCCTTTTTTGTTCACAAGTAAACATTTGCATTTGAAAACGACAGAAATACTGACGATGAACATATTTTTCTTTCTTTTTTTGCGGTTTAATTAGAAGTATAGTATTGGAAATCTGTTGGAAGTAAAATTTCAAGCCTTAATGTGTTGCTTACACAAGAAACTCTGGATAAAGGTGTCTGCCAAATGTAATACGATCTGATGATACTGTAAGAAATTACATTTTAAAACAGATTTTAACATTACATTTATCTGAAGCAACTAAAATTCCATTTGTTGTACTTTTTCTTACCCATTAATGTGCTATTGCTAATGCCATGCTCTAAAGTGTAATAACAAAAAACCATAGAAGACATAAATCCACAAATCAAGGCTTTGAATTCATGTAATTTGGCATTAAATGTTGCATGAACTGCAAAAAAAACAAATATCTTCCTTAGTATTTTTTCATTTCCCAATACAAATATCAAAACTTGAATCAAGATACATTTACTTGAGACGCAATTTGAACATATTAAGTCTTGTTCTGAACATATTTGAGGTCATGTACTCATAAAACTGAATAAAATGATCAGTGTTCATGCTTAAAATAAGATCAAACTTTTGTCACTGGGATATGAACACTTGTTTTCCCATTGAATTAGGTTTTCTGAGCCCACTGGCAGATATTTGTTCCCTTCACTTTCAAAAATTTCTCATAAACCAAGAATTCTTATTTAATGCAATTTTGTTCTCAAGTAAATGTATCTTGATTTAAAAATCTTTAGACATTTGCACTTGAAAACAACCAAAATATTGATGAAGAACACATTGTTTGTGTAGTTATTTCCGTATGTTTGACAGCAGAGCTATTCAAGCTTCATACTTTTTTGTAAAATGAAGCATTGAAGCATTGCTTATACAAGACATACCTTTGTGAAACTCTCAGAAACTCTGCCAAATGTAATAAGATCTGATGATACTGTAACAGAATTTACCACTACATTTATCTGAAGCAACTAAAATTCAACTTATGTTGTACTTTTTTTTTTATCCATTACTGTGGCATTGCTAATGCCAAACTAAATAAATCCATAGAAGAAACAGAAAATGTGCTGGTAGTTTCTGCCAGGACATTATCCATTATGTTTATGGACATTTCCTTTAACACTAAAAAATATATATATACAAAATACAAACATTTATGCTGTAGTTGATGATATATGATGTACAATAGGTGATGCTGAGCACAAATAATGCAAATCTAGCCAGATTCAAACCCATACTTTTTGTCCCTCTACCACCTTTGAGTCTGAGTTACTGTAGGCTGACATAGCAGAACAGAAGTTATCCAAGTTCATGCAATATGTATTCATGTCACGTCAGTTTGAGCTGGGAGACAGAACGGCATGTAAATGCATGAAGGGTTCTGTTTTCAGTCTAGAAGTTTTGTTCTCCCTGGATCAGCAGTTGAGGGCGGCACACTGCCATTCCAGCAGTCCATGAGGTCTGCATTCAACCTGCGTGACACATGGTCTCGCATTTACTGCTCTCTAGCAATTGATTTTAATAAGAGCTGGGTCCTTCAGACAGCAGAGACGTGTAAAGACCAGATCCTTCAGATCTGACAATTCAACTCTCTTTCATCAGCCCGGACTGTTCATTCACATCATATGTACATGAGGGTTAGGAGGACCAAGCTTGTCTTTACTCTGGAGAGGGTTGCTGAGCTTAAAGTCATTTGATTTTTGTCAAGCATTCATGAGAGACCCAGTTTTATGGTTAGTGCCTGCAAGAGTCTTGGCAAAAGTTGCTCATAACTATGAAGTATAAAGTCACAAAAACAAGTGCTTTACTGTACTGAACTGAGATTGCTGTTTTTTTTTTTTTTCATGTATAATTCATCAGTTTAGGTTTTACAGAACTGATATTTACAATAAAAAAGTTTTAATAAAAAATGTTTTACAGATACAGTGTTTAATATTCTATGTAAAGCAATAATAACATTTATTTTGCACTAATATACCATGCACTGTAAAAAAAATTATAGTAAAAGACTGTAAAAATACTACCATAAAAACCTGTTAATTGGTTAACAGTAAGTTTCCATATATGATGAATAATATTTGATGTAATTTAACAGTAAAAAACTTCAGTTTTCACAAAGTCATCGCATAATTTACATAATTGACATTTCCAGAATTCCCTGCATGACACTTCAACAACTGATGTATTTCCATTGAAATACTTATATTTATTCTTATCGGTTGTGTACATTAGGTTTTATCTTCCAACTTTTGTAGTTAAATTAATGTTTGGTGGTTATCAGTGTATTACAATGGTATAAAACAGATATTAGTGCTTAAGTTGTTTTATTAACTTTATATTAGTTAATATTATTTTTTCCTGTGAATTTAAGTTTTTACCTAAACCTAAAATGTCGCTACCATATTTTTGTGAAAAGTGTGAAAAGTGTGTATTTTGTGTGAATTTTTTTTTTTTTTTTTTTACAGTATATGTATACTGATAACCACCATAATAATACATAATAAAAGAGACACATTATGAATTAGTTCATCACACATGACACTAAAATTATGCAATAAACATTAATTTATCAATAAAGATGTAACACAAATCCTAAATGTACCAAATTAATGACAAAGACTATTAAGAAACATCATTATTTAAACTAAACACCATCAAATGTAAATTGTGGGAGTGTCAGTTTATGTTTTTTCACTGTAAATTATAAGACGACTGTTTGTTTTTATCTCCAAAATCTTTACATTTAAAGGTAATTTACTGGATAATTACATAAAATATCATGTTAGGTTTATTACAGTTTTATATTGTGTATATAGTAAGGGAACTTGCCGTATTTATTTATTTCATTGTATCTAGGCCAAAACAGACTAATAGCACATACTAACAATTTTCAGACAGATCTTTCGGTCAAAAAGACTGCAATCAACTGTAAACTCACTTTTAGCCTGACTCCATCTGTTATAGATCACCCACTTTTCAGTTTCAATTTATTTTTGAATCCAAGTTCAGCCCTGCGTTCTCAAAATATCTTGTTTTTGAAAGTAAAATGCACTGTAAATGGCGTCGGTTGATTTTAAATTTAGCTGCATGATGTGAGGTCAGAACATAAATTTATATTACAAACTGACTGACGTTTCAGTGTGACTCACTTCAGTATTTCTGTAATTCCAACGAAATGAAACAATTATCCGCACTCGTATCACACTGGAGCCAGCCATTCAGCTTTAGCACAATCAATAGGTTAGTAAGAGGCAGAATTGTACAACTTTATGAGCTTGAACAAAGCATGCCCATAAGGACTGTAGGCTTACTACTGCTCAAATTGACTTCTGGGAAGTCAGAATGAGTTTGTGCAAAATGAGGAAATGAGAGGAAACATGTGTCTCTATTTTTAAAATAAAAACAATTGATTTGGCATTTTAATTTTAGGGTCGGATTAACCTGTGAAGACTGACGGAGGCGACTGAACTGAAACTACCCACTAGGGCATCCATGGAAAGAATTAGCTGACAAAACTAGAAACTTGCTGAAACCGTGAGATTCTGTAGAGAGCTGTCATCCTGAATTACCAGTCAAGTGCAGAGTATATCCCTGTACAGAACAGCTTTAGCAAACTCGAGTTTTGAAATGAGAATAGCTGGTGTGTATTCACAGGTAATATCTGTGGCTGCAGTTGGTGAACTTCTTGAAGGTACAAATAGTGCTTCACTGTAAAGTATATTTTGCTTTTGAATTGCTCAGAGTTGTCTGTATTTGTATCATTTCAGTGTATGAGAGGGGGGAAAAGTAATGCGTGATATTTGATGTTCAAATTTGCATGGCACTCTCTTAAATGGGCCAAACCAAAGACATTTTATAAATTCTGTGGATATATTTGTATCTTTTTAAAGGAGTTTGCCAATTTAGTCGGTAACCAATTTTATGTACTGTACTTTTGTAATGTCACATATTTCTAAGTGCAAGAGGATATTCAACAAGTAAAAACTCCAGAAGTTTTTCAAATTATTAAGTATGATATTGTTAGAATCACGTTCAGAAAGATTTTCTTCCAGCTGATGAACAATAGAGCATTGACAGCGAGTCAGAATCTTATGTAAGCTTGTCTCCACCATGGAATAAAGACTTAAAGAGATTTTATCTTACAATTCAGACTTTTTCCTTTTAATTATAAGAAGAAAAGTTAGAATTCTGAGGAGAAAAAAGTGAGAATTTTTTCAGACCTTTGAGATGTAAATATCTTTTTCTTGCAGACTTCATTCTGTCTTTTTTATCAAAATTGTACGTTTATAACTCACAATTTTCAGTTTTGTTCTCAGAATTGCAAGAAAAACTGTTGCTGTTACCTTTTTCATTCCTTTATTTTATGGTGGAAACAGGCTTCCACAGAATCAATCCTCATCCGAGTGGATGCTAGTTATTGTTATGATTATCGTTATATTCTTCTTGAAAATAAAGGGGTTGCATGATGCCATAGAAGAAACTTTTTTTGTCTAAATGGTTCCATAAAAAACTTTTTTGTTTCGTAAAAGGTTCTATGTGGTGAAAGAAGGTTCTTGATTGTAAAAAGGTAAGAAAGAGATTTTCAAAGGTTTTTTAAAGAACCTTTGAATGAATGGTTCTTTGTGGAACCAAAAATGGTTCTTCTATGGTATCGCTGTGAAGAACCTTTTAAAGCACCTTTATTTTTAAGAGTGTTCTTAGTGTGATGAGCCTTGATTATAACCATTGGGAATTTACTTCAACACTATACCGAATCTAAATAAAAACTAAAAATATTAATATTCAAAAACAGATTATAACCTTGGACTATATGCTCTAACCAACGCAATTTGAAGCAAAAAACATTTCAAACATTAAGCATAACTACATTAATTCAACTTCCAGTCCAATTAATATTAACCATTTTCCCCCCAAAGTTTTTGAAGATCACAGGCAAAAGCCATCGCTCTGTTCTCCCGTTTGAACTCTAGTGTTTTTCATTGTCTGTTTTTTAATTAGAGCTGTTTTCACTGGCTTGGCACTGGCTCTTGTCTCAGCTCCTCTGCAGCACGCGCTGTTAATCTGCGCTCCTGAGGCTAATTAGCTCATCTGATCGTGACAAAGTCGCCGTGCGACACACAAACTCTTTACAGCGTCTCTGTGCAGCATAGCGCTATCTACTGCTCAGCCGCTCATGCAGACCAGACCAGAGTCCCTGAAGTAGATCTCTTCATAACAAGCAGGTAACCACGCTAAAGCTACACTGTTCAAGGGTCTCCTCTATGTGTCTATGTACGTCTGTCGGCCGGGAGGCACTGAACGATGTGAAAGACGCCAAATTGATGCTTGAATTTTGAAAATGGTATAGTCACATGGGCTGGAAATGGACTGTGTTACATAAAAAGAGTGTGTTTGCGTAAGTATGTGTCTGTTGTAGCGGAAAAAGTGATGGAGATGGCATACTTGACAGGTGGCATATCCTCAAACCTTTGTGTGCTTGTCAGTGTGTGTCTATGTGTCCTTACTGTGAGAGGAAGTGTGGGTAGATGAGAACAAAATGTGCCACTCTTTACCCGAGTGCCTGTGCAGAAAAGGAAAACACAGCCGTAGGGCCGTGCGCTATGTATCGTGTGATAGTTGAAATGTGTCAGCTGGTGGAGATTTTGCTAAACCATTACCACAGTAGATGTATTTGTGTAGCCACGTGTAAGCGGGTGGTCAGTCTGTCTGTCTGTCTATCTATCTATCTATCTATCTAGCTGGCTAGCTGGCTATCCGGCTAGCTAGCATTTTGTCATCGTATCTATGTTCCATAAACTCAGAATTCTGAGAAAAAGTCCAAATTGTGAAATGTCGACTCAGAATTGCAAGAAAAAAGTTCTGAATTCTGAGTTTATACAGTATTTCACAATTCTGAGGGAAAAAAGTCAGAATTACGGGAGGAAAAAAATGTCCAAATTATGAATTATCATTTTTTTCTAAAGTAGCAGATGACATAACTGGAGTATGTGCTTATATCTGTCAATCTATCTATGCTTCCCCTGTGTTGTGTGTTATTAAAATGTTATTAAAGATGTTTTACCAGTCCCTGGTATTATTTCTAGTCTTTGTGAAAAGTGAGTTATATTTATTTGTTTTGAAAAATCATAGCTTTTAGTTTGCCCTTAACAGAGAAAATAATATAGTTCACAATAAATAAATACTGAAATTATCACTGTGTATGAAATGTGCTAAAATGTGCTTTAAACAAACTTGCCTGGCCTTGCCTTGCCTAGAGTACCTTTTTGTGTGAAGTTTTTTAATTCACCAAATTATTCAAAATAGACATTCCCATATTAGTATTTTATTTCTTGTGGTAATTACACTGTAAAAGGTTTTCACCAGTTTCAACTTAAAAACTTAAGTTTAGCAGCTGCCTTAAAAATTTAAGCTAAATTAACTTAAGTCATTTCAACTCACAAGTTAAATCAACTAATTTTTATTGTAATAAGTTAAAATGACTTGTAGTTTTAAAAAAAATTAAGGCAGCTGCTGAACTTAGGTTTTTAAGTTGAATCTGGTGAAAACATTGTACAGTGTAGATATCTTTTTTTTTCTTTGCCCTTTCCTCAAAATACTGCATTAAAATATGCATTAAAACCATTTATACAACAGTTTTTTGTTTTTTCAATCTGACTGGCTGATAGGATTGCGATATTAGAGTGATATCAGAACTCCAACAGCCATTTCACAGTATGTAATCATATCACTCTGCTTGCGGTACTTCTTACAGCGAGTGTCATGGCGGACACCCAAATCCAGTATCATTTTATAAATATTACTGTTTTTATGTCACTGAATGTAGTTTTAAGAGGTTTTTAGGCAAGAATGTACTTATTTATAGTTCAAATATGCAGTTTGTTAGTAAATATAACATCTATTTTCGATGTTTTCAGACATGAGTGCTTCAGATCTATGTACTTGTTTAGAATTCAATTATGCAGTTTTTTAATAAAGATTACATCTATTTGAAAATTTGCGTCAGTGTTTTCGGAAATGAGAGCTTTGAATTGTCAGCATCCGTTTTGCACTGGAACCCGCACAAACCCACACAAGAGTGCCTCAGCTCGGCCAGATCTTCTGGAATTTACCGCTGGCTCTGATGTCTCTGTACTGGTTACACATGAAATATAATTCATTATGGGTAAATCTAACGGGCAGTCTGTGGTCTCATTAATCTAATATTTGTTCCAGAGAAAAGTCTCATGTTTATGTAAATTCAATGCTGTATATCAGAGCGCTACCTTTGTACTTTTGACGTGAATAAGAGACTCAGCTGAAGAATGAATGCTGCATCAGATGCAGGTAATCACACTCGCTCAGTATACTCATAATACTCTACTTAATACAGTGAGCTTTTAATACAGTAATACAACAAGCTTTCAATGAAGCAACTCAAAGTTCCTTTGTTACAAGTTATAAAGTGACGTTTTGGAATTAGTAACAGAGGCTTGGGCTTAGCTTTTAAGCTCAATTTTACAGAAGGAAGTAGTTCTGCACAAAAGAGGGATTTTCAAGACACAATATTAACGCAATATCACACTCATAGATGTGAGATATAGCTGTATATCGGCACGCTGTGATTACCTTGTGATTTGTGAATTTGTAGTTTTGCACAAAATAGGGTTTTTAAAGACACTCTATTGTTGTTTCTTATGTATTTACACACTTGTGCCGTCAAACTGTTGTATAAATGCAATATAACACATATAGCAGTGCGATATGGCAGTATATTGCCACACTGTGATTATCTACGACCATATCACAGCCGTGCCGATATACAGCCATATCGCACTGCTATGAGTGTGATATTGCTCATTTAACGCACAGGGAGTTCCGAGTTAGTTTAATCACCATCCTATATTAATACATTGCTTTCATTGATGCACACAGCTTTAACTTTTCAATGCTTGCAAATGATTATGGTATAAGCGGGATAATCCACGGCTAGCTATGCATTAAGTGATTTTAACGGATGGCAGGCAAGCCATGCATTATCCCATACTTGTACTCTTATTGTGCATAAATGTATCCCAACCATACTTTTCAAGGTTATTGTTCACTCTGTGGATGTGTGTGTCTGTGCCTAGGTGTGTGAAGGTCATCTGCACACTGAAGGACTATGAGAGGGGTGACCAAGTCCCCCGTGAAGCCCAGGCACATGGAGAGAGCGCAAACTCAAGGACTCTGTGTTCCTTTTTTGCTCCATCTGTCTTTATCTCGCACCTGCTAAACAGCGAGAGCCCAGCGGCACACCCTCCTCCCTGCCACGACATTAATGTCCACCGACAGATCAGATACCACACGGGACACCTACAAACACTGTCTCTTCCACAGTGCCACACAGCACAGAGGGCACGACCTCTCCACTACTCTCCATATGTTACTGGTAATCACGTGTCTCGTGTGACGTATTTAATCCATCCCAATTAAATGATGATTTATGGTGAAGGTGCTGAAACCTTGACAAAAATCCAATTATCTTTATAAGGCTTTGAAAACAGATTGTTTTAAGACTGTGCATCATGTCCTTGATTATCACCGTAACTCCAAAATAATGATGCATTTTTATACTTAGCAGGGAAGGGATTTGGTGGTATGGTGACTATGTAGGGTAAATGGCAGTAATGGGATTTTCTGGTTGTTTAGTCTTTTATGTGATTGCAATACACAAATATCGTTGTTTAGTCTTTGATCAACAAAAGTTTAATGTGCTTCTGAATTCTAGTAGATTGTGTTGGACAGTTTTTGCTTACTATATATATCCTTACAATTTCCTGTATTGAGGAAACCAAAAGAGAAGAGTGAGCAGTGAGCAATCAGCTTCATCGGTTTGATATATGTGTCTTTTAGGAGAGGTCGAATAAACTAAGAACTGTGTAAAAGCCTGGAGCCAGAATGGAAGGATTTGGTCAGTATTGGTCTAATGAGAGGTGAACTTTTTTTTCTCTTAGGGACTGGGTTAAAGGAAGTGAGGTGCATCTCCTAAATCTCCTAAGAATAGATAGGAGAAGGTGTCAGGAGTGCTATCACGAAAGCCTTTTATCACCCATTCTCTGCCATTATCTTTCCTAACCAGCGTGTGAAGGGTCAGGAAATGGGACTGATTGTGCAGGGCTGGACTGATCCATCATCAGTCTGGGACATTTTACAGGTCAGTGTCTATCTGCAGGAGTTTTGCAGCCATTTTGGCTGTTAATTCATGATACATGACAATCTGCAAAGAAAATTAAAGGAAAAGTACAAATGGATCTCAGAAACAATCTATTTTGCTGAGCTGTTTTCGTTCTATCATTTTATGAATCGTTTTATCATTTCAGTTGTTCTATCTATCATTGTATCAGTCTATCTATCGTTCTATCCTTTAGTGTATTGTTCTATCTATCATTTCAGTTGTGCTATCTATCTGTCATTGTCTATCTATCTATCTATCTATCTATCTATCTATCTATCTATCTATCTATCTATCTATCTATCTGTCTATCTGTCGTTCTATCTGTCATTCTATCATTTTCTATCATTTTCTATCTATCTATCTATCTATCTATCTATCTATCTATCTATCTATCTATCTATCTATCTATCTATCTATCTATCTATCTATCTATCTATCTATCTATCAGTATATCTATATATCTATCTATCATAGTATCGTATTATTGTATTGTTGTGCTGTCATTCTATCTATCGTCCCATCCATCCATCTATCTTT
Organism: Garra rufa; assembly: GCF_049309525.1. Taxonomy (NCBI): domain Eukaryota; kingdom Metazoa; phylum Chordata; class Actinopteri; order Cypriniformes; family Cyprinidae; genus Garra; species Garra rufa. Next base: position 20,078,857 of record NC_133376.1, read on the forward strand.
CTGCCATTCTATCGTTCTTTCTAACACCATCTGAATTCGCTTCAAGAGTCTCTCACTTTCTCTTCTTCTAAATTATATTTGTAGTCTCTCTTCTCTCGTGCAGATCCTCCACCTTTAGTCGTGCGTGCTGGAAGTACTGCAGTCCTGGGCAGCTCAGCATGCTGATCTTGGTGGGCTGCCAGAAATCGTGTACAACTGCAGCTGCCTCTCTCACACTCTATTACTTTCATCTTGCTGGGTACGGAGTTATGGCAGGAAGGCAAGAGCATGTCGTCCCTCAGTACTGAGAAACAGACACAACCCACTCCACAAAATCTTAACCTGGGGCAAAAGGATTATTCGAACAAAATTCAAAGTGCTGCCATCCTTGCCCAATGATTGCCCTTCACCACAGATGCAGTGTCACGGGTAAAGGATTGGCAGAGGGAAATGAGAGGGAAGGAAGTGGAGAGAGAGGATTTGCTTTTGGGGACTGGAGTCCATAGGATATTTAATCTTCAGCCGAAGGATTCAGGGACGCTACTGTAATGGAAGCCTAATCAGTCGAGCTTATGTTCTTGTAACTTTGAAGATTCTTTTAAGGGTCTATGACGAACTTGTGTAATAGAATCTACTGTGGTAACCTTGCATACCAATTACGAAGGATCTCAATGACACCTCCTGCCTAGTGTCGTCTGCTCTGGTGCCTAGAGGCACAAGGGAATATTTCATAGGTGATTATTTTTAGATTCAAAGGGTTAAAAATAGTTTTCCTTTTTTGGTCGCCTCAGATAAATGATGGAGGATATAAGCCCTGAAAAGAGCCCAGAACAAGATTAATGGGGAGAAAAAAAAAATAACATTCTGGAGTCTCTAGGTCTTGAAGTTCAATATAAAAGACTTGCTTCTCTCACAAGGAGGTTGTAAGAATGTATCCTACACACTGATGTTTAGATACTAAAGTAATTCATCACCTAAAAGAATCTCGCTCGACTTTGGAAATGCCAAAGAAAGAGCTAAATTTCTTTAGAAAAATAATTTAAAAAATAATAAATATAGAAGATTATGAGATGGCACCCACATTCTTATTTACTAAAGCACGTTGGACGTCAATATGTTGCCTTGGATACGCCAAATGCTTGTGGAGCTGTTTAATTATGTTGTTTCCTTTCATGTTTCTGTCATTTGTGACCTTGAGCATTTTCATAAGCTTCTTTTTTTTCATACAAGCTGTGCTCTTGTATTAAAATTTATATGGCAGCCACATAGAGCACTGCTCTAAGGATTTAACTAAAGAAACTGACAAAAACACGTAATCCAAAAGCATAAATTGGGCTTCCTATAAAATGTATCTATCTATCTATATTTCAATATATTCCTGTACGCTGCCATTCAAAAGTATTGGATCAGTAAGATTTTTAATGTTTTTTTTTTTTAAATAAGTTTCTTATGCTCATCAAGGCATTTGATGATCAAAAATCCAGAAAAAAACGGTTATATTGTGCAATATTATTTAAATGTAAAATAACCGTTTTCTCTGTGAATATATTTTAAAATGTAATTTATTCCTGTGATACAAAACTAAATTTTCAGAATCATTACTTCAGTATTTATTGTCACATGATCCTTCAGAAATCATTTCTAATATGCTGATGTATTATCAATCTTAAAAACAGTTGTGCGTGATTTTATTTTATTTTTTTCCGGATTCTTTGATTAATAAAAGGTTAAAAAGAACAGCATTTATTTTAAATAGAAAGGTTTTCTAACAATATACACTAATGTTCAAAAGTTTGAGGTCAGTATTTTTTTTTTATTAAAATTAGTAAAATCAATAAAATCTTTTTTTGTTCACCCAGAATGTCTTAAATTAATAAAGATAGCATACATTGTTAGAAAAAAATATTTTGAATAAATGCTGTTCTTTTTAACTTGTTATTCATTAAGAATATTTGTATGATTTTTATGCTCATCCAGACTGCATTTATTTGATCAAATATACAGACAAATATATAATATATTGTGATAATAATATTGTGAAATATTATTTCAATGTATAATAACTGTTTTCTGTGTGAATATATTTTAAAGCAAAATCTTTGGTTACATGATCCTTTAGAAATAATTCTAATATGTTGATTTATTATCATTGTTGAAAACAGTTGTGCTGCTTAATATTTTTTTGGCACACGTGATACTTTTTTTCAGGATTCTTTAATAAATACAAGGTTAAAAGAACAGCATTTATTTAAAATAGAAAACATCTGTAACAATATAAACTACCATTTAAAATTTGTGGTCAGTGAATTTTTCTTTTTTCTTTTTTTGAAAGAAATTAACTATTTTATTCACCAAGGATGTGTTAAATTCATAAAAAAGAGATAGCAAAGACTTACACTGTTAGAAAAGATTTTTATTTTGAATTAATGCTTAAATTAATTCTTTTAAAAGTTTTATTCATTAAAGAATCCTGAAAAAAGAATAACGAGTTAAAAAATAATAAAAAATAATAATAAAATAAAATAAAACAAAATACTCAGCAGACCAACTCTTTCCAACATTGATACTAAAAGGAATAGCATATTTCTGAAGGATTATGTGACACTAAAGATTGGAATAATGCTGCTGAATATTCAGCTTTGCATCACAGGAATAAATTATTTAAAATATTTTAAAATAGAAAACAGTTATTTTAAATTGTAATAATATTTCACAATATTACCGTTTTTTTTTCTGTATTTTTAAACACTAAACGCAGCCCTGATGAGCCTTGATAAATATATATACATTGGAATTATTACTTGGATTTTAAGAAGAGATTGTGCACACTTGTGTTTTTCCTTGTTTGATAATGATTAAATGCAAAATGAAATGTAATGAAATGCAATGTAAATGTAACTCTTGTCTGTGTTAATTACCTAAAGCTAAATGTAGCTATAAATACCACTCAACAGATGATGAAAGTCTCAGAGCGTTGGCGCTGAATGTTAGGTGTGTTTTATGTGAAATGAAAGTATATATGATTAAAAGAACTTTAATAATTTTGTAGGTAGCAACATTTCACAGCATCTTCTGAGAGCATTTTGATGTTTCAAAATCAGTGAACAAAACAAGATTTGAAAAAAAAAAACCAATTATAATAAACCAGCCTACTCTGTGCAATTAAGGTATTTAACTCACCTATTTACTCTATAATATAAAGAAACCCAAGCAAATGAACTATAATGAGATAAGTCTCATTTCATTTGCATATCAGGTGCAGCTACACATGCCCCTAATTGTGGATTCGGCAGCCAATTAAAAACGCTTCTCTGGCAGGGTCACAGAGATGGAGCTGGTTATTAACACCTACTCTAACACATTTACACATTAGCATTCAACTAACCAGCAACCGGTCCGGACTCACTTACAAATTACATGCTGCATGTTTGCATTGTGTGCTCTCTTAATTGTCCTTGTCTCACGCAATTAGAACTTTTCTTTGGGCTGGCTAATTGGTATTAAGACTTTCAAGTCTGGAGTGTTCAAATTTGTTTTTTTAAACTTTTCTTATTTCCGCCGCTGGTAAAGTGTTAATAGGATGTTGTTTCAGAGTGCAAAGACGAGTTCGGAAATATCAAAACAGCTATTGGTTCGTGGTGTGAGTGTTCGTGTGTGATTACATCTAGTGTGGTGTGCTGTCACCTAACATACTGTGAGAATAGATTCAGACGTGCAAATTAACACATACCTGTGCATTGCAGTGCCTGAGCTGTACATCTGTTGTATTTGCACATATACGCTGTAAAATACACCTCCGTGTTTAAAAGCTGATATATTAGAGTAGGTTTTAATTAGGTTGTTTTATACTGAAAGGCAACAGGGGCGACCAACAGGGTGGTGTTAAAAGCACAGCGACAGGTTTTATGTCACACTGTACTTCAACTCTGCTCAAATAAAACTACTGGTGTGTTCATTTTTCATTCATTTTAACCCGTTTAAGTAAAAACAAAACAGCATGTACATCATAGTGCCATCAAAAGGATAGTTTTATTGCTTTGTGACGCCCTTTCACAGCTCATTAGACTTGCTTGAGCTCTATGCTTGAGGTATCAAGTTCGTCTCAAATGCTTCTTCTAAAGCTTCTTGGGAGAAATAGAAGTAAAAGTATATAAAAATATAAAATTATACTTTGCTACTTGCAATTTTATATTATATTATAAATCACTGCAAAAAATGCTTGTTTCCAGACAAAATATCTAAAAATTCTTAAATCAAGGAGGATTTTCTAGACAAATCGAAATTATTTTCTTGTATAGTAACTCCAACTAGGTAAGTAATGTTTGAGAACAAATTTTGGAGTTGGCTTAAAAAAGCCTTGCCTGAAAATTGGAAGCAGCTGTAAAAGCTCGAAGTTTGAAAGATCATTTTAGCATGATTAGTATGTTGTTAATGTGTTGCTAGCATGTTTCTAGCATGATTGGCATGTTGTTAACACTCTTCTAGCATGTTGTTACCATGTTCCTAACATGTTGTTACCATGTTTTAACATAATTAGCTTGTTGCTAGCATGAGTAACATGTTGCTAGCATGATTAATGTGTTACTAGCATGTTTGTAATGCGATTTGCATGTCATGTTGATAATGTGTTTCTAGCATGATTAACATGTTTTAAATAGGATTAGCATGTTGATAACATATTGGTAACATGTTTCTAGCATGATTTGTATGTTAGCATGTGTTAAACATGATTGTTACCATGTTGCTAACACGTTGTTACCATAATTAACATGTCACTAACAGTTTGCTAGCATGTTTCTAATCTGACTAGCATGTTGCTAGGATGTTATTACCATGTTTTGCCATTATTGACATGGTTCTTGCATGCTTTCTAGCATGGTTAACATGTTTCTAGAATGGTTAACATGGTTCTAGCATGCTAGCATAGCATGTTGCTAGCATATTTTTAGTATGATTAGCACATTGTTAAAATGTTGCTAACATGTTTTATAATAATTAGCATGTTGCTCCTGAAAATTAACCATGGTTTCACAACAAATAATACCAAAAAACCATGGTGTAACTACAAATTAGCCATGGTTTTGCTACACTAAACCTAGCTTAACCATGGTATTAAAGCTCTAAACCAGGTAAAACAAGATTAGCGGGGGAAAAACTAAATAAAAAAAAATAGACAATTTTTTTTTTAAAATCTCCTGATTTAACAAAAAAAAAAAAAAAAAATTGTTAAAATCAGCTTAGGCTAGCTTGTTTGGCTTTGCTATAGCAATAGACAGCTTGAATACACCATAAGTCAAATTGTACAAAAGTTTTCACACCCTCTATGAAAGTCTATGGGATTTTTGGTGGTTTTGATAGTTTGTTTACGAAAACCGTAAGTTGGATCAGTTAGCCTGAAGGTCTGACCTATATTTGGTGGTTTTAGCTTGAAAGTTTAAGGAGGAGATTTAATATTTAAATCTCATTTTAAAATTTAATCTCAGGAGAAGAAGAAGTGAGTTTCAGTAAGTTGGCTTTCTCAAGCTTTCTCAAAGGCCACATCTACGAAGGCCTCTAGTCAAACTGAGCATTAGTAAATGGGATGGTTCAGCCTTTGGAGGGTTTCACTCATCACCAACAACTGTGACAGCTGCATTTGTCACATATTACATTTGTTCTGGACTTTTTAGAAAGTTATATTCCAATGACTGAAAATAAAACACATGGCCTCCTTGGTCCATTTTAATTCATAATATCTATGAAATAGAATCTTAGTCTTTGTAAATGTAATCTGGTATTTTCTCTCTCTGTCTCAAAAATAAAAAAATCCAGTCATCACCAGCGCACAGTGAATCTTCGGATAGTCTCAGCCACAAATGATCCGTATATTGTTTCCTTCATGGCTTGGGAAACAAAGTACAAATTTCAAGACTGAATTTTAAAGAGCTTTCAAAATAAAACAGCCTTCATCGTACAGCTGTGACACATTCAGTCTTCAAATGCAGCTTTTAAAGAATGCAGCCTCTGAATTGGGACACATCAGCTATTGTTTATTGGAGAAATCTGACAAAGTTCTTGTTTATGGTCTTATTTTCCTGTCATTGAGTTTGAATGTTTATTTTTAAGTGTAACTTTATGTAGGTTTGCACGCTGTAGCAGCAGTAGTACCAGTACTATTTTCTGCATCTGATTGGCATTTGCTAAAATCATATTTTCCTCATGACTGGAGGCTGTGCTGTTGTTTTCACTGCTGAGCTCTGTCCTTTCTCATTTCTGTTCTTTTTTTAAAGCTCCTACTTCTACCCTGGATCATAATAGTATGTAATATTAACCTGTGGTTTCTAAATGATGAAAATTGGTATAGGGGAAATTGCTTTTTTTTATCATAGAGGGAGATTCACTTTTGTACTTTGAGGAATAAAAATACAGAGAGGGGAACAGGTGGAACAGAAGCACTATGTATCACTGTGTATTATCAAATGTATTTAGACAGAAACCACACTAAATTAGTTTTGTTTTAAACAATTTCAGCTCTGGCCACTGGGGGGAACGTTTAATTTTCCAACAGTTTTGGATTTTATTATTACTTTTTTTTTTAACTTAAGTCAACTGCAGTATTCAGCTAGCGCTGCTTGTCACATGTCAGTGTTAGGCAAGAGTGACTGATAGCTCATTACTGGGCCTGGTAAATGTCAAAACAGGTTGAATAAGGTCAGCCTTAAGGTCCACTGACTGACACAGATAAAGGTCACAGACAAAGGTCAGACTGAATGATTTGCCATTAGGACAGAATTACCGGAGCCCTCAAGAAACCAACACCAGGGTGCTAATATAAAAGGAAAAAGACTAGATTTCTGCTCTTTGTGAATCCAGGAAAACACTTACACATACAAACATAGCAATTAGCTATGAAGGGGATGCATAGCCTTATCAACCTTATAAACCTAATCAGTCTGGCTCATGAATATTAATCAGGTGACATAATGTTGACCAAGTAGTCCTGATTTGCTAATAAGTAGGAAGAAGGTCTTAATAATGTCTCATGATTTGCTCAGACTTCCTCTGAAAACAAAATCAATATAAGCTCAAATCTTCTTATCATATTTTTCTAAGACCAATAACCTGAGCTTAGCTTTTCCAATTCTTTTTAAAGCTCTTCTCTTATTTTGTATGTCAAAAAAAGCTGTTTCAGAAGTTTTAGGAGAAGCACTGGAAACAGATCTTGATACTTGGACCGAGAACTAGATTTGTTTCATAAGCTATAAATGAGAAAAATCGAAGCTGTTTACTGGCACTTGACTCCACATGCTAAAGTATTAGCGGTCTAAATGTGCCTTTTCATATTCTGTGCAAACATATCAGCCTCCTCACTGTGACTCCCAGAAGTCAGCCATCGATCTCGCAGCCCTTCTGATTCCCAAGATAACTAACATCATTATTCAAATTCGGGCTCGCCTACGTCCCTCCCAGCCTCTGCCTGTGTGCGCTGGAATTTGTTTGCATTCAGTTAATCGTGAGATCTATGAAAACTCATTCGAGGACAATCCCATTCCCAGCATGACGCTCATGAGAACGCTACGGACGGGTCAGAGCGACACTCGAAAAGCTCTCGAGTGAGTCTCATCAGAATACATTATTCAAATGCACAGTGTTGCTTAAGCAGCTTGGTATTTGCCCTCCTCTTTCATCTTTTTCTCCCAGCAGCTTTGAAAAAAAGCCATTTGGCGAGACATATTGAAGCATGCGCTGAGCCAATAAGCCAAGGTCAAGGACAATTGCGCTCCATGCAGGTCACGTCATTTGTCGATTCACAGGATTAGACTCACTTTATCTTGCCGACACCATTAAGGTGAAGCTGTGCTATTTGGCCTGCTGAAAAGAACAGGGTAGCCGACCACCATAAGGCTTCTTATCTAGTTCAACCAGAATGTGTATCACCACTTTGATTTTTTTGGATTTTTAAAAGGAAAATTCTGTCATTAATTCCTCACCTTCATGTCGTTCTAAACCCTGAGTTTATCTTTGAATCTCAAATTAAGATATTTTTGATGAAATCTGGGAACTTTGTGACCCTACATAGACAGCATAGCCTATAAAGGTAGTAAGGACATTGTTAAAATAGCCCATGTGACATCTGTGGTTAATGTTATGAAGCTACGAGAATATCTTTTGTGCAAACAAAAAACAAAGCAATAATTTACTTTAAGGTCCCATATTGTCAAAATCGAAATTTCCTGGCTTTTTTCATGTTAACTGAGGTCTAGGGGCTATGTAACTACCATATGAGTTTCAAAACAGTCAATTCACAGTAAACTGCACACAGCCTGCTTAAAGTAGCTGTTCCTTTTCGCGATCCGCTGTGACTTCCGTAAAAATGTGACGTCCGATCTACTCAGTCACCGCCTTCAGTCACCACCCCGAGCAACAAACACCGTCCCACCCTTCTTTTGTGAAACAACAACAACATTGTGTCCATTCCATTGCTAAGCAACAACAATATGGAAACAAGTCGAGAAAACCCTGTTCAGTCGATAGATGTCGAAACTACATCATTGCACAGGCTTCCTAACAACGTGAATATAAGAGACCAGTGGCACGCTTAGCCTCTTTCACACAGCCATTCCGGAAAATACACGGATAATGTGTCCCATGATTTGTTCCGGAATTGTTTAATTTGGTTCATTCACAGTTGTTTTCCGGAATCTGTGCATGCTTTACACGCAACCCATAAAGACATGTGACGTTTGGATGTGAGATGTAATGCGACGCGTACGTTTCACTAAACTTAAACTAACCTGATGAACAATCTGTGCGCTGATAGTGAGGAGCTCCCTGATTGCTGCTTCATTCCACTTTGCACATATTTTTTCATTGTGAAGAGTCGCAGGGTAACGTGCATCATCACTACAACACTGCCTTTATGGTTCTGGCTTTTGTTCACGCAGCGCTCGTTCCCGTAATTTTCCGGAATCAGCGCGCATTGTGAAAGGGGCTTTACTAAAGCAACAGTTACGTAGCTTACTGCATTCTGTGTTTGAAAAAGAAAAAAACATTAATGATCATTCTGAAATATCCTGTTGAGTATCAGCAGGCTAGGCTCTCTCTATGGCTCTGGGTTCGGCTACAGCGATACATGACCGTAGTTACTTGTGGTTGGCCTGGCTGTGCGTCACTCAGAAAACAACAGGCCAATCAGAAGAGAGGCTCATGAATATTAACTACATGGGCCAAAATCGACCTGTTCTTGACAGAGCTCCTAAAAAAGGAGCTGTAAAAATATATTGAGATGGATTTTGGCACTTATACCGCAAATATATATTCTTAAGGAAATCAACAACTAAAATAAACCTCCAGAAATGTGTACAATATGGGACCTTTAACAATATATTCATCAATTTCCTCTCTTCCCTGTCAGTCTTAGACATGCATTCATGAGAATCTCACAATGTATCTAGAAAACTTCTGAATGGCTAGAAAACTTCAGATGGTATTAGGGGCGGGGCATTTTTATTTGAGAGGGCATTTGATTGGACAAAAATCTATGTAGTGCAGGATGAGTCATTAGCATTTTTGGTCTAGTCTCCTTGAAGAGAAAGACTTTTAAATGTTAATTGCAAATACATATACTTGCTTAAAATTGTCAACATTTACAAGTTAGTGAGCAATTTTGGTCACAGCACACCCATTTTGAAGGAAAGGAAAAGAAGGGAAATGAACAATTATTGTAAATAGTACAAAACGTTCAACCCAAAATTCTCTAAAAAGTCTTAATAGAGGTACTTTTCTGTGAAGAATAGCATTTATTTATTCTGTTGAGGTATTCATCAATCTGAGGTGTCTGGTAATTGCAGAGGGACAGGACCTTGACCTGATTATTTGTTTACAATCTGATTCAGAGCTATGCAGAGTCTCAATGAGGTCGTGATTCTGCAATCTCTCTACTCCAAGTCCATTAATCCAGTGTTAATATGACAGTTATAGTGTTTAGGGTTTCTCCTATCAACCTTCAAGCCCCTTGAAACCAGACCAATGCACAAACATCTCCAAAAGGTCTCCATTAGAATACTGAGAAAGGTTGAGCATGCACTTTTTGAGACAGTACTGTATGTCTAAGGTTTGATTGGTGATGATCATTTGTTCTAGGACCTTGTGGCATTGTCACATTTTGAAAGCCACTGAAAAGAACAAGTATGTATATTGACTCTACATTATATTGATAGTCTGAATCTGAGTGCAAATTACACAATGTCGAAAGGCTTTTTTCTTCTTCTTCAGAGTTTACTGTTGGTGTGCAAGCTAATAAAATTTGTCTCAAGTTTCCTAAATTACCTTTTGCTGCCCCAAGCACACGTTTTTTTTTTTCTAAATTAAAGTTTTTAGTGCTAAAGTTTAGGCAATAATGTATTTTTGTGATAAATAAATAAAGGTATAATGAAGTATGACAGTTTATGTTTTAGTCAGTGTACCTTCACATAGTGATCCGAACGGAATGTGTTCAAGTAGTCTACTATTGCTATGGTTACTCCATCTGGCAAATACAACTTTTCTTAGTAAGAATTTGGTATTAAATGAAAATACTTTTGTGGTTACTAAAACACTCTTTTGTCAATTAACTTTTTTTTTTTTTTTTTTTGCATTTGTGGACAAATTTAACTTATTTTGTCTTCTGGGACACATCTTCTGTAGCTTCTGAAAGGCAGTACTAAATGGAAAAAATATGATATTTATATAGGCAAAATAAGAAACATGTACACATCTGCATTCTGTTCAAAAGTTCACACCCTTGGCTTCTAATGCAATGTTTTTTTCCTACTGGATCATCAGTGAGCATTTGAACCTTCTGTAATAGTTGCATATGAGTCCCTCAGTTGTCCTCAGTGTGAAAAGATGGATCTCAAAATCGTATGGTCATTGTTGGAAAAGGTTTAAATACACAAAAATGCTGAAAAACCAAATAATTTGTGGGACCTGAAGGATTTTTCTGAAGGACAAACAAGGGACTCAGGAACAATTATCACTAAACAAAAAAAAAAAAAAAAACACAGCTGTGGATCATTTAAGTAACAACACAGTATTAAGAATCAAGGGTATGTAAACTTTTGAATGGGGTCATTTTTATAAATTCAGCTATTATTTTCTCTTGTGGACTATATGTAAACATGTTTTATGTGAAATATCTTATTCAGGTTAGAACTAAATAAAAAATAAGATCCATTTTGTATGATTCCTTATATTTTGGTAAAATAATTAACATTTTGCAGATTCTGCAAAATTTTGTCCCTCAACTGTGACTGATATGTAAACTTCAAAGCTATTGATTTTTTAATTTAGTTCTGAATGTATACCACAGGGGGCACAACCCTGTCATAAAAAAAAATGGATATCACACACACATAAATTGAAATTTACAGTTAGAAATTGGGGTAGAACAATAAAATATTGCAATGGAATATATAACAGGTGATATAAGCAACTCTCTCTGCATCATGCTCTAGTGTTCTCTCAGTCCTCCATGTGTCAAGCTGTGCTGCAAGATGTACACTGTACAAAATGTTCAAATGTTTCAAGGACAGTTGGCGACCTGTCAAGTATTCAGAGTTATTTCAAATGTCTCATTACTGAAAGTGAAGATTCTATAACCGTTCGCCAAGCCTAATGTCATTGTTTTAAATATCAAGAATTCCCAATGTGAGTGAGTGGACAAGGACATCGAAACAAAGAGAGCCAAGCAATATGTTGTAGGTTTTGATATTTGCTGACTCATTCACCATGACGACCTTCTCTTGGCTTGCCCAGGAATATCAATAGCTATATCTTGCAGAGCCAGGCTGTTTATTTCTCCCAGCGTTCCAAGCTTCCGTTTGCTATTGCCTCGTTTGGCTCATCTTTCACAGAAAATGTTTTAGACAAGGACAGCAGCAATGGTACAGGAATAACCAAAAGGCACAAGAGGGAGATCTTACTTTAACAGCTCTTTCCTTTTGTATTCAGACTTTTACTTTGTTCTTAAGGCTGTCAGGTTTTGAAGAGCAGTGTTGGGGTTTTTCAACATGTCAAAAACTTTGCTGCATGACTTCATTCCTTAGTTACCCCTTATTATTGGCTGTGTCCTTGAAAAGATTTTGATTTCGAAACATTTTAACATCTGAAAGCTGATGTTTTGCTAAGCTTCACACCATAGATATTAGTAAAATGTAAACTGTTGTTAATATAAGATTGGTTAGTAATGTTTTTAAGGCGGGGCTTAGCAAAGGGTCTAAACTTGTAAAAATAAAATTGTTGCAGTAGAAGAACCTTTACTTTTGAGTCTGTTTCTGAAGTAAGAATTGAGGAATTACCCGCCTGACACTGCCTTCCAGGAAATGTACTTAAGATAGTATTGAATGATTTATATATGGATAAAAGATGACAATTCCTATGGCAGGATCATAGATGAACCTCTTGTGACTCGTTTAACCAGAGATACTTACTTTTCATTCAGCCTTGTAGGCACATTAAGGGTTGGAAGCCTGGCATTTACATCACGATAGACCCGGAAAGCTCAGTCTCTCCTCGAGTTATCTGACTCAACACTCAATGAGCCATACGGTGAGTGTGTTGACCCTCTGGCCATTGCTCAAAGACTCACACACAGTCGTTGGAGAGATGAAGTCAGTGTACACACTGCCATTGTCTGGATTTATTACATTCGTCATTACTGTAATGCATCTGACAGGACCTGCTCACTTGGAAGATTAACCTTTTTATCCTTGAGGGGAGACTGGCGAATGGAGTGGGCATGGTTCACTACTGTGCAAGATGCTAAAGAAAGCAAGAATGAACATGAACATTGATGTATTTGGTGCCAGAACACTTGAGTTGTTCGTACACTTGTGTTAAAAGCCTAGGGCCGAACAGTACAATGACAAGTAAGCTCAAAGCAACACAAACAGTAGCACACAACAGCCACAGCAACAGCGGGACAACTGCCGATAAAACTAGCATACATCTGTTATTTGTCCGAATAGATCTGTCAAGAAAGTTCTGGAAATCTTAAGGGCTTTTCTGACTATGCTTTGTGTGTGTGTGTGTGTGTGTGTGTGTGTGTGTGTGTGTGTGTGTGTGTGTGTGTGTGTGTGTGTGTGTGTGTGTGTGTGTGTGTTTGTCACAGCACCATCCCCAAATTGCTGTGCCAAGGGAATACAGAAACAATGCAGTGCTAGAATGTCAAAGCGTGTTGTTTAGCACAAGACAAGCAATCATGAAATGCCTCAGCGTTCGTGTCATTAAATATTTATGCACTTTTTAGTCACCAAAATTTTCACATGTTGTGCTTAGTTCCAGTGGTTAATCTGAAATGTCCAACAGTGATTCTCCTTTGCATTCAATTTTTGCGCATTTCAGATTTTATACACCTAGAATCAGTATTTTAATATATTTAGACACCATACTGTAACATGAATTACTATAAACTTCTAAAGTACTGACTACTATTTTCTTTACTGATGCCACCATCACAAAGCAATATACAAAAGACCAACCAGGGCTCACTGAAAAACATTTTTGCAAAGTTGCATAAAAATGATTTTATAATTTCTTGCATGTTTTGTGACTATTTCAAAGTGAAATTTCCACCATGTGGCATTAAAGGTGTGTTCAGTTTTATGTGAAACAGACTACTGTGAATCTTGTAGTGTTATAATGTTGGTTGTTGTGTTTGCAAGTCTTTAAGCTCTTTTATCAGGATTTGTATCTGAGCACTCCAAATAGCAAGACCAGTGCTTTACAGTGCTCCACTGAGCAAGTTTACTATACCAGAAAAGATGGTAATGTGATGCAAAATGTCAAAATCAGTTCTATCTGAAACAGATTATTGTGAATCTGGCAATGTTTTATAGTATTGGTCGCTTCCAGTGCTACATCCAGTGATATACATTCCAACAATGGTAACCACACCATTCTGAACCATTACTAAGAACACGCCTCAAAAAATGTTTCACAAAATGTCAGTCTTTCAAGCATTTTGACCCAAACATGGTCAAAGCTCGCCCAGCTACAATGCATTATGGGAAACTGGTGGCACTACAGTATCTGTAAGAAAAATCTATTTTGTCTTTCTGCACTGGCAGATTTTTTTCACTTGTTTGAAGTGAGAACATCTGCCAGTACACGTTATACTCATGGAAAACAAGTTGTTAATATCTTATGCACTGTTGCTTGTGAAGTAAGGGTGTCTAGTCTGAAGTATTTTTGGATATTTTTCGATAATTTTCAAAGTGAAATTTCCAATGTGTGGCATTAAAAGTGTGTTCAGTTTTATCTGAAACAGATTATTGTAAATCTGGTGCAGTTTTATAATGTTGGTAGCTGCTCTATATTCATTGTGCAATTAAAAACTGAAATGTCAGGTGAATGGAGTTAAATGTTAATGCTCTGTTGCATCTAACATTATATACCAATTCAATTCAATTCAATTCAAGTTTATTTGTATAGCGCTTTTCACAATACAATATATTTAGTAGCTTATTAGTGGTGACTACTGTATGTTATACCACTTACCGTAAATCTTACCAATAGTGTAAAAGCAAACATGAGACAAAAGTTTTGAGACAAATTTGCTAAAGCAATCATGCCATTTTAGCTTGCTTCTTAAAGTCTTTGAGCTCTTTCATCAAGATTTGTCTGTGAACGCTCCACATAGCAAAAGCAATACTGTACTAGGTGTGCAACTGAGCAAGTTTACTACTCCAGAAAAGATGGTTATGTGATGCAAAATGTCAAAATGTATGTTTACAAACAGTGCACTATGGTGCACAGTATTTTGCAATTACCGATTTAAAATAAATCTTTATTAATCGTATATAGCATAAAAAGATCTGGCAATCCACTGCTACATATGATGCAATGGTAACCACACACAATTATGAACCATTACTGAGAACACACCCTCAAACCAGTTTCACATTTCAGTATTTGAAGCATTTGGCTCTGACCACCCAAACCTGGTCAGAGCTCTCCCAGCTAGAATGCATTATGGTGGCACTACAGTATGTTTAATAAAAATGTATTTTGTCTCACTGCACTGGATGATTTTTTCACTTGTTTGAAGTGTGAACATCTGCCAGTACACATTATACTCATGGAAAACAAGTGTTAATATCTTATGCAGTGTTGCTTCGCAAGTAAACATGTCTAGTTTTAAGTATTTTTTAGATATTTTTAGATAGTTTTGAGAATTTTCGAGGTGAAATTTCCAACGTGTGGCATTAAAAGTGTGTTCAGTTTTATCTATAAAGAATTACTGAGAATTTGGCAATGTTTTATAATGTTCATTGCTGCTGTATATGCATTGCGCAGTTCATAAAATAAAATGTCAGGTTAGTGGCGTTAAAATATCAATGCTCGATTGCGTCTGAAAATATATACTGTACCACTTCATGTAAATCGTATCAATAATGTAAAAGCAAACATGAGACAAAAGCTTTTATCAAGATTTGTTATCAGCGCTCCACATAGCAAAAGCAATACTGTACCAGGTGTACTACTGAGCAAGTTTACTACACTATAAAAGATGGTTATGTGATGCAAACGTCAAAATGTATTATTTTACAAACCATGCACTATGGTAAAAGCATTTTGACATTATAGCATAGCATAGTATTTTGCAAGGAATGACTGAAAATAAATCTTTATTAGTCGTATATAGCACAAGAAGATCTGGCAACCCGGTGCTATACAGTCCAACAATGGTAACCACACACAATTCTGAAGCATTACTTAGAATACAATGTCAAACCAGTTTCACAAAATCAACATCTTTTAAGCATTTAGTTTAAAGTTTTACTGGAAAACCAGTCAAAAATACTAATTAAGTCACTTTTGCAGTTTGAGGAAGAATTAAAAATATGAGGAAATTTTGAATTATGAGAGACTAGCTCTGCGGGAACTACAAGCATGTAGCTTTGAATTTGGGTTTACACCCCCATTCCTGGTTAAATAATCTATTTTAAGATCTTATCGTGTAATGAGCAGATTCTAATTAATCAGCTTCACCCTGATTGCATTCCAGCATCCTTCTTCCCTAATCGAAATCATTAGTAATTAACTGCTTTAAGCATGTACCACCATTGTCCCTGTCTCACCCTGAAGCCTAGCATATCATTTTGGTTTCCCCCTCATTAACAAAACTCAGCATGATACCAATTCCACTTGGAACATGGTGACAGCATGTCCTGTGATGGAACAACCTCTGTATTTTAAAAACTGTAAGGCCAATGTTTGCTTTTATGAATGCATTTCCAAAACCACCTCCTTGCCTCGTCGCTTGTAGATGCTGACATGTTGATTCAACTTGGTGATTTGTCTTCATGTTAAAAATGAGCCAAAACTTGTTTAAATAATTAATCATGCCTGGCAGAGGTGTAATAGTGACATAAGTCATTACAAATGCTGCACAAACATGATGACAGCTCACAGAGGAATGGAAAAATGTCTTTCTTTAGAAATCTTACAGTGATAACATTCTCCAGAAAGTCAGAAGTCTCTTCTTTCTTACCATGGCTGCATTTACTTGATCAAAAGTAAAAATAGTAACATTGTCAAATATTATTTCAATTTAAAATAACTACTTTTTACTACAAATTTTCAGCATCATTGCTTCAGTCTCCAGATAGATTTTTATCTAATGGTAACATATATATCTGTAATTTTCTGTGATTTACCCACCATTGTGGCAAAAGTTGCCATTTTTTCTAACTAGACCATCAGAGAAAAATCAAGCCCAGTGCCTTCTGACCTCTTAATGTAAAGGAACAGAGGCACTTTTAGCCTCCCCTTTGAATTGTCTGTTATTACGGAGCTGATGGTCTCTATGTCGGCCCCCATTTTGAGCTATTACACTGCTATCTCTGTGCATTAGCCCAAATGGATTGCTAATTACATTCCAACATTAGCTTTGCCCGTCCACTGTCTGCTCTGACTTACAATAACAGCAAATGACACTGGTGCTCAGCCCTGCACTGATGATTTCTTTCATGGAGTACTCTGTTGTACACTTTTTTTAACGTAAATGACATTCATTGTTGAAGTGTGCTAGAATATTGGTGTGCAATTCGATTCACGTCTCTGACCTTTCCATGTGTAGCCATGCATGACTCTGGAATTGTTCACCTGCAGAATTGGTTGATTGCAATTGATTTTGCTCCCATTATTATTTTATGGGAGTCACGCTATCTGTCTACGTCTTTCTGTCTCCGTCCGCCCCTTCTGTCTCACTTATATAATGAGACAAGCCATGTGCGTCAAATACACTTAAGCGTTTTCAAAACTTTGTTTGTTTCCAGGTTTAAATTAGACATTGAATGTGGACTCTGCCTTTTGGATCCCATGTTATCTTCTTTTCCCAGGACAGGATGGTTTGGTCCAGTGCGTTTGGCCTGTAGACAGATGTATTTGTGCATTGGACTGTATGGATGAGACTGATATCACTAGCTGTTGTTTCAAGGACAATGCCGCCCTTTGATGTCTGCACTCCAACAGTCCCAGAAGTCCACCTGTCTGCCAGCCATCCAGATGAGCTTAGCATTTCCAAAAGCTAGTCCTTCTTCTCCAAAACAAAAACTACAGTTTTAAAATCAAGTTTATCTAAGCCAGGACTGCGTATGCCGGGTTGACCCTCTGGAGGTGATATTTTTAGGTGTTAAAATGATATAGGCATTGAAGAAAGTGTAGACGCAAGATTGATTGTCTCTTTCGTTTGCCCTCTGAACCCTCCCTTTCTTTTTCCTGGAAGCAAGCCTGTCTGTTTGTCATGCAGAATAGGCTGGCATTTTAAAGGCATCTCTGATCAATGGTGAAATGTGCTGTCTTTAATTCAGCTTGTCAAAGAATACAATCACTTTAAGGTGACTCACCAAGCTCTGGCATCTTAGTATTTTTTTTTCTTTCTTGCTTAGATGAGTCCATTTATTAGAATAGTTCATCCAAAAATGACTCTCTTACTCACTTTAATGTTGTTCAAAACCTATATGACAACAAAAGGATAAAAATCTAAGTGTTTTCTACGAAAGCCCGTTTCCACCACTCAATAAAAGGGGTTTTAGTGACTTTTTTTCTCAGAATTGCACGATACAATACATCAATACATTCAATAAAATAAAATAAATGTACTTAATACATGAATGAATAAGACTATCAAACAGTATCAAACAAGAAGTTCATACAGTTCTTTTGTGCTATATTCCAAGAGTTTTGATGCAACATCAGGGTGCAAAGCTGATGTTAGAATTGACATTTTTTGATAAATTATTTCTTTTATCAATGTTCAGGAGTAACTAACTAAAATTAGCATCGGATGACCATGCATTCTCTTTTTCCCCAGATATATCTATTGCCTAAAATGTCTTGGTTTTCCTATCGACATGCTTTCTAAATTATATTTATGCGTATTTGCATGGCTTTGAAAATTCCCTGTAGATCACACCTACTCACATCACGATTAGTTGATTCTGTAAGATGCCTGCACGCTATTGGTCAAACTACTTTTCAGTCAAGTATGAAAACAAAGCCAAAACTCTGACATTTTAGGTAATTTAGAATTCCCATCCAGGACATGTTCAGGAAAAAAAGAACAATGTCACATTAACTTAACTACATTTTTTTAGTGGCATGTTAGTACTTCAACTGATTTCAAAACAGTGTTTCTTTTCCAGTAACAGGCGTCTTTGTAAAACATACTGGTGCAGTGAGACAAAATGGCTTATACATATAAAGCATTAGGAAGCCCGATTAATTTTAACAAATTGGTTTAATAAAATAATTCACTGACTCATTTATGAGTCACATTTCCCAACACTGCACTTAAAGTAATTGATCACCCAAAATTAAAATTCTTTCATCATTTACGTACCATAACCTTTTTAAAAGGACACAAGATATTTTGAGCTTTGTGATTCCAAACAACACTTGACCCCACTGACTTTTTATAGAAAGGGAACTAAATCTAAATATATTGTGTTCCACAGAAGAAAGAAAGTCATAGAGATTTGGAATGACATTAGGGTAAGTAAATAATGACAGAATTTTTTTTTTTTTTTTTTTTTTTGTGGACTACCCCTTTAACACTCTGCTCCTACAGTATATGAAGTGCTGTCTGTGCAGTTGTTGCATGAGGTAAACCTACAGATCTAATAAGGCTGGTGTGTTTAGATTTATTATTCCTATTAGTAAAACACAGAATTGGCAAGCCCATGAATTTGAGCAAACCTGCAGCTTCATCAAAACACCAGCTGCAGCCACAACTGGGGATTTGTGTGTGTTTTCCTATCTTAGTTACTAATTTGTCATTTTGCTGAAGCTTTCATCCAGAGTAACATACAGTATGCTTATTACAGACATGGTCTCCTTGCGCAAGGGCACGGTGCTGATGGTTTACAGCTCAAATCTTTTGAATTTAAACAGTTACAGTTTCAGATTTTAACCCATTAGATGACACTTTGAAAACTATAGTAGCTCTGTGCATTTAATTTCCTAGTTTATTAGCACATTAACATCAAATGCAACATGACTGAATGCCAGAACATGCATAAAATGAATGAGGTTTTTGGTTTGGAAGTAGGTTTTTATAAAATCCTTCTCCAATCTGAGGTAGGACACTATGCTACAAGAATAAAAATAAGGCTATAAATCATTGTAGCTTTCAGAAGACAGGCATTAAGCAAAAGTCAACTGTAAGTGAAGAAGTATGTTTGGCAGCTTTTGCTCTCCTTGGCTTTCAGTACTGGCTGGATGTATTTGTTTAGATGGAGGTGGTGCTTTCTGGCGGAGCTCTGCAGGGACTCTGTAAAGTGTTGGTGGGTCAGCTGAGGCCTCTCTAGACGCCCACTACTCCCTTTTTCTCTGACGCCTACCTTCACCATGTGGGTACCGCTCTGAATGCATACCGAAACACAACATTCGTTCCGAGACCTTCAACTCAAATGGAAAAAAAAAACCTCCTTCACAAAAGATGTTTTTTTCTATCAAAGTAAATATTTTAAAGATCACATAATTCTGTCTTTAATAATTTTTTGATCTATCACCAAATGGAAAAGTTTGATCTCCACTTGGCTTATTGAAAGTTTTGAAATATGTTAAAAGCACATGCTTTGAGAAGCATGCAACCTTTTGCAGCTGCGGTGTTATTGTGAACATAACCCCGTTTGGAGGCCACGGACTCCCTTTTTATGTTCCTAAGGTTGCTCACAGCGCAAAGCTCACGGTGATGAATAGTTTTGAGATGGCGTCAATGTGGGCCATAACTCTCCACCAGTGTCACGAGGACCACAGTGACTGCATTTGCTTCACAATTTCATATACACCATTTATTAAATGCAAGGCCACTCTCTCTCTCCTGGAATAGATTTTAGTGGGTGTGTAACACCAGGTGAGGAAGTGGTGAGAGATGCTGAATAGAACATTTTTATTTCTCTGTGTGCTTTGGGATTCAAGGCTTTCGACCATGAATGTATGAATATATATTTATTTATTTATTTAGCCATGTAAACATAGAATTATCTTTGTAATTTCCACTGCCTTAGTAGTTAACTTTTTTTTAAGTCGTTTGAACATCTGCCAGCAAACGTGAAGCCAAAAATAGCTAGTAGTGATCAACACGTACTGTAGACACTCGCCTTTGTTCTATTCAGCCTTTTTCCTTTTAGCCACTTAAGGCAAAGAAAATTTATTACAACTCTTACAAGAGGGGGAAGGAATTTCCCCCGTGACAGATGGTAAATGACGTAGCCTGCTGTCTGCATCGGTGGGAGCTGGGGTAATGCTGGGATACAGTTCTGTCTGAAACCACTGACATTATCACGCTTTTGCTTCTGTCCTTGCTGGTGACATTTTTATATACTCTAGTTGACCGTAAAGACGAAGTGTGTAATTATTCTGATGTAAAAGCGCCTTTTTCTTTGATTCGTGTGCAGTGACAACTATAAGTAAACCATTCCTAGGTTGACTTCCTGAAGTGTGTAAACACTGGAGCTCTGTGGTGCTGTCAAAACATGTGTTTGTGACATGTAAGCTACTGGCTTAGTCAAGAGAATGTAGGAGTATTTGGGAAACCTGTTTGAAAACAGTCATTGTTTTAGCATTTTAGGGATTAGTTCACTTTTGAATTATAATTTCCTGATAATGTACTCACCCCCATGTCATCTAAGATGTTCATGTCTGTCTTTCTTCAGTCGAGAAGAAATTAAGGTTTTTGAGGAAAACATTCCAGGATTTTTCTCCATATAGTGGACTTCAATGGGGATCAACGGGTTGAAGGTTCAAATTGAGTTTTAATGCAGCTTCAATAGGGCTCTACACGATCCCACCCGAGGAATAAAGCTCTTGTCTAGCAAAACACAGGTCATTTTCTAAAATATATATATATATACTTTTTAAAAGAGTAGTTCATTTTCAGAACAAACATTTACAGATAATGTAGTCATCCCCTTGTCATCCAAGATCATCGTAAGGAAAATATGTTTTTTGAGGAAAACATTTCAGGATTTCTCTCTATATAATGGACTTCTATGGTCAATCACAGCCGAGGAAAGAAGGGTCTTATCTAGCAAAATGATTGGTTATTTATTTATTTATTTTAAATTACAATTTATATACTTTTTAACCTCAAATGCTCATCTTGTCTAGCTCGGCGTGTACTCTGTGTAGAGATTAAAAAGTATATAAATTGTAAATATTTTTAGAAAATAACCGATCGCTTCGGTAGATAAGACCCTTCTTCCTTGGCTGGGATCATTTAGAGCCCTTTGAAGCTGCATTTAAACTGCATTTTGGAAGTTCAAACTTGGGGGCACCATAGAAGTCCATTATATAGAGAGAAATCCTGAAATGTTTTCTTCAAAAGACATTATTTCTTTACGACTGAAGAAAGACATGAACATCTTGGAGGACAAGGGGGTGAGTACATTATCTGTAAATTTTTGTTCTGAAAGTGAACTACTCCTTTAACCACAAATCTTACTCTAGCTCTGCGATGCACGTCTACAACTTCACGCAAAATCCCATTGGAAAGGTCACGCGTGGTTAGTTCTTTGTCTGTGTCAAAAGGTGTTCAAAAAGGTAGGGTAGGGCATAAAACCCCAATCGTCCGACATTGTTGTTTTACCCTTTTTTTGTAAAGGGCATTTGACTTTCTTTGCACGTTCCCTTTGTCAACACTGGGTTGTACTTCTGCCTACTGTACGTCATGCATGACTTTTTTTTTTTTAATGATCAATTGTTTCACTACATAGGACCCTTGTTCCTCGGATGGGATCATGTGGAGCCCTTTGAAGCTGCACTGAAACTGCAATTTGGAACTTTAACCCACTGATCCCTACTGAAGTCCACTATATGGAGAAAAATCCTGGAATGTTTTTCTTAAAAACCTAAATTTCTTTTCGATTGAAGAAATAAAGACATGAACATGGATATGGATGACATGGGAATGAGTAAATTATCAGTCAAATTTAATTCTGAAGCGAATTAATCCTTTAAATTTGGTTTGTGGCACAGAAATAACTTAAGGTTTCTTTTGAGAAGAATTTTTAAGATTTTAAAGGACTTTTTTTTTCCTTTGGCAGTGTAAACATAGATAGTCTTTGGGATTACTGTTGCTTTGGTATTTCAGGGATAAGAAGATGTTTTTGAAGTTGTTTGGACTTCATCTGCTAGCAAACACAAAGCAAAAAATAGCTAGCAGTGATCAAAATGTACTGTAGACACTTTCCTTTGTTCTGCTCAGCCCTTCTCTGTTCAGCCACTCAAAGCATCGAAAATGTATTACAACTTTCACAAGAGGGGAAATATGACTCAATCTGACCTGATTGATTAATACTATAGACTGTATTTATTGAAATGTGTGCACTGTATTGATGCTGTATCAGCTCAAACAAAGAAAACCCAAAAAGAACCAAAAAGCAACCAGGCTATCATAGAGAGAAAAACAGATAGAGCGTTTTTCAGAATTCAAATACAGAAGACTCAACCAAAGAATTCACATTAATGAGCATTCACTCGTGGCACGTTTCTGTATTGTTGATAAAAGGACTGACTCCATCTCTTTGGTAATGAGGCTGAAATAGACATTCCAGTAAAGAGTGCGATCGCATAACCTGGTGTTATTGTCGGCACAACCAAACTCCCATCGCCGTTCACACGTACACTCGGTATCAAACACGCACAATGACAAATGGTCTTGTAGTTCATCACAAAAGCATGAGACTGCTTAATAGACCTCCACACCAGCCCGTGGGTCATAACTGATGAGCACTAGAGAAAAAGACGACAGAAAGTAACGCCTGTGACCGAAAGGGAACGGCACACAACCTTTCCAGGCCTGCTGCAGGATTAACTCTGCTAGGGACAGAGAGGTTGCCAGAGTTTCGTGCTGGGCCGCGACCGCCATTTTGGACAGTGGTCAAGGGCGAGCAGCGTAACGGCCAAAAGACCTCTGCCCTGTGCCAGCGAGCGATGGAGTTCTCTCGCAGGGATACCGGATAGCAGCTCGGAGACCCAAACGCCAGAGCGTAGCGCGTCAAGGTTATCTAACAGCTGACGTCGGCAACCTATTTTTTGCTTGCCGAGGTTCCTTTATGTAATTTGCATGAAACGTTATGGGTGTTAGGAATTAACTTTCACTTATTAGTGTGAGATTTTATTTAGTGTCTGCTCAATTCTCAAGAGGCATCTTGAGTTTATTGTGTCTGGATCTATTTCTATACTTGAATGTTATTAATTTAGGTCAGGCGCCTTGTAGCTAAAAAAAAGTCTTAAAACAAGGACGTTTTAAAGTTTTTGTCATGCCGGCAGACATATAATAATCTTCAGCGAGGATCTCTGGGATACAGAATACGATAATTGTTCCCTGGGCCAGGCTGTTTTATGGCTAAGATTAACCTCACAATGGTATCATGACACTGGATTAATATTAGGCTGACTGGAGGAGGAAAGTAACAGTTGAAGAGAGAGCTTTGAGAGTTGCCTGTAATGAATCAAATAAATGAAATGTCAAACAGGTTTTAATGGGGCCATTTGGACAACGTCGAGCCACATCAGTAGGCACTAAATCACTTTTTTCCTTATTTTAACTTTTTTATATCGGCGAGGCAGTAATGACCATGTGTGCACCGGGAAGAGAGCATTACCTATTTTTTACATGGGTTCTTATAAAATATTCATTTCGTTCTGATTTTTCAGTTTGCTGTATGATGCTGTAAAGGTGCCATGCTGATGGTGAGGATGAGGTGAAGGGTATTCAGAGGATGTTTATGGCGGTGATAATGATTACTGATTAATGAGACCTTTCTAATGATCTAATGAAACCAGCCTGAATCAATAATTGCACGGTACAAAGCGAGACCTCACTGATCACACTGATGAGCACTGCATGTATAATATTCTTATATTTTGAGATGAATGGTAATACTAATACTTATTTAAATTAAGATTTTACTTTTGTATAATTTATATGTTGCAATGTGCTTTTTGCCCATTGAATAATGTAAGTTACAACATCCACCAGCAGGGGTGTGTTTCCTAAAAGCATCGTTAGCTAAATACTAAGTTCTGTCATGGAACTCTAGATGGTGCAGACTGATGGGTTGTTATTACAAACTGATGATATTCACAGTGTTAAACTACTTGCCACAAGCTTATTCGTTCATGTTGAATATGCAGCCAATGAGCTTGCTGCTTTACCTTTAAATGGCTGGTTAGCATTCACTAGAGCATTTCACAGTGTGCTTTCAGAGTTCCTCTGAAACCCTCGACCTCCCCAGCTCCACCTGTATAGATCTGTTACAGTTTATTATATATGCTATTTGTGCAGCAGCAGTATGTCTTAAATACTCACTGCAGCCTTACGGTATATGTATTGGCAATAGCAAGTTCCTGTACCTCCTTTGCAGCAGCAGCAATAACCTTCAACAACAGCAATAGCAAATAGCAGTAGCAATTCAGCAGCATTTATTCCGCCATATACATTACTATGCTAACATTTTTAGGATAGAACTATGGTCGTAAGTTCCACTGTATATTTGTTATGATGGAGCTTTCAGGAAACACACCCCAACTATGAATACTGACAAACTTTTTCATATTTTCTGTTGTCAATGTACTGTTGTCAATTAAACACAGGCATAAATTTGAAGGGCAAAACTACTGTCATGTTGTTATTGTTGTTCATATCTTGTAAAAAAATCTCAAACTCAACCATTAAAAATCGTACCCTGGTGAAAAGATCAGCATAGCTAGTCCCCTGAATGTTGTGTTTTGAACCACACTCCAAAAACATATTCACATTTTTAATGAATAATTTTGTCTAATTTTACAGTTAAAGATCAATTAACTTGAAACAACACAGATTTGTTTTCAGACTATGCACACTACCAGTCAAAAAAAATTTGAACAGTAGGATTTGTAATGTTTTTTAAAGTCTCTTCTGCTCACCAAGCCTTCATTTATTGTATCCAAAATACAGCAAAAGCAGTAATATTGTGAAATATTTTTACAATTTAAAATATCTCCTTTCTATTTAAATATATTTTAATTTATAAGTAATTTATTCCTGTGATCAAAGCTACATTTTGAGCATTATTACTCCAGTCTTCAGTATCACATGATCCTACAGAAATCATTCCAATATGTTGATTTGCTGTTTAAAAAACATTTATTATTATTAGCAATATTTTAAACTGTTGAGCAATTTTTTCCAGGATTTATTGATGAGTAGAAAGATCCAAAGATCAGCAATATGTTGATTTGCTGTTCAAAAAACATTTATTATTATTATTTTTATATATTTATATATTTATATTTTTATATTAATATTTTAAACTGTTGAGTACTTTTTTAAAGATTTTTTGATGAATAGAAAGATCCAAAGATCAGCATTTATCTGAAATAAAAGTCTGAAATAATAGATAATCATAGAAATTAATACTTTTGTTTAGCAAGGATGCTTTAAATTGATCAAAAGTGATGATAAAGACATTTATAATATTACAAGAGATTTCTATTTCAGATAAATGCTGTTCTTCTGAATTTTCTATTCATCAAAGAAACCTGAAAAAAATTCTACTCAGCTGTTTTCAACATAATAATGATAATAATAATAATAATAATAATAATAATAATAATAATAATAATAATAATAATAATTCAACTTTGAAATCACAGGAAAAAATTACATTTTAAACTATATTCAAAGAGAAAACAGTTATTTTAAATAGTAAAAATATTTCAAAATGTTACTGTTTTTGCTTTACTTTTTGATCAAATAAATGCAGGCTTGGTGAGAAGAAAAGACTTCTTTAAAACATTTTTAATATAGGTGAATTTGTTTTTACTACACTGGCAGATTTTCATTTTTATTTTTTACTTTTTTTAAAATAAACAATTTAAATGCATGATTTAGTTGGAAAATTTGCAGAAAGCATTTAGAAAAAGAAGTTAAACTAAGCTGAAAGTGTTGCTTCTTATGTGTAGCCAGTGTTGTGGAAAGTTACTTTTAAAAGTAATGCATTACAATTGCATTTAACTGTTTTTAATACTGAATTTAGGAGTACTGGCATTACTTATTTGAAAAAGTAACTCAGATATTTTCTAGTTATTTAAAAAAAAAACTTCCCAATGAGATATAGAAATTATGCCCATTCAAATTTTGCAGAAATATGTTGTAGATGTTGGTTTTAGAAAATAAAAAAGCTTAAAAATGTCAAATCATTTGACTGAAATGATTCAGTGATTCACCTGTTTTGTTATTAAATGAGTCATCATTTCTCCAACAATCGACTGAATGAATGACTCAATAACATTCCCATTTGTTTCATTCCTAAATGATTCTGGGTTTTTGAATTGCCTACTAATGAAGATCATTTCACTTCATTCCATTCCATTTTTTCGCCTGTAAAGTGCGCTTGCCGTGTCAAACTGGCAAAGACCTTATAGAGCCCCATGGCACCGTGTAGGACCATGGGCTGGTCCAAAGTCATGACTCATCCATTTATAACACACATGAATGGCTGCAGCTTGACCAGATATCCAACCCCCGGTCATTCTGGGGACAGAGCCCATCTGTGCTGTGTCTGTGTGTGTAAGTGTGCTTATACAAGTGTGTGTGCAAATGTGTCACTGCATGGGACTTGGCAATTAAAGGACATTGATTGAGAATTGATGTGTTGACAAGGTGTCCACATGGCATCATTTGCACATGAATGGATCACAATGTCAACTTGATACGTGCGTTGGTGCATTGTGGGTAGGTATATGTGTGTGTATGTATCATGATGGCAGGTGTTTCTCTGTGTGGAACTGAAAGGGCCATTGCACACTTGTAGTCCCTGCAGCTCCGAGCCAGAAACCTACAGCCAGAGAACCTGCCCATGTGTCCTACCATGTGGTCATCTGCTCACCCAAAGAGAGATGGATTAAGATAGTGAGAGAGAGAAAGAAACAGAGAGTGCTGTGTTCCGCTCAAAGGTTTAAGGTCAGGCACGATTCACAGCAATACTGTTTCTTAGACTATTTACAGGAGGGACAGGAAAACATATTGCATCCTATCCCAGAGAGCCATTAAAACAGGTGTGAAAGCGTGCATGAAGAAAGGAAAGTCTGTGGATGTGAGTGTAGATTAACTAAGATGTAGACCAGTGGTTTTGAAACATTTTGATCCCAATACCTTTGCATTTCCATTATATTGTTCATTCAGACTGATTCGCGAAAGTGCACAAAGAGGCAGGATTTATCGCATGAACCAACCACAGCCGATCATAACCAGTCATTATCCAATCATATCACGATGGAGGCACTGCCTCCTCTCACGTGACTTTCTTCCATTCATTCTCCATTACCCCCCACCAAACTCACCACGCTTTAGGGGGTCTATTAAAGCTTGATGGGCTCAGGGGAGGCAAGAGAGATGCGAACTCCCGCAGTAACCTTACCTGCTGGTGTCGTTGTTGGACAATGTTTCTTTTTTTAAAAAACAAACGATTTATACATTTTTTTAATGTTATATTTTGTAATACTGGTGTTGTTTTATTTTTGTACTATGAACTTTTTTCTCATCCAATATTTTGAGAAGACATTGCCTCCCTTGCCTCCTCTGAGGAAATGCCCCTGTCAATAAATATTCATGATTCTCATGATTTTAGACCAGTTTTTTTTTTTAAACTGAATGAAAAAAGTCATTAAATGTTACCAGTTTTTATCTTAAATTCTGTACTGACCCCTCTTTGAAGACTAAGATGGCATTTTAGTGCCACATTTAAAAAAATAAAATAAAATTACAAGATTACAGTTGTAATATTTTGAGAAAAAAGTCAAAATATTTCAAGAATGAAATCGAAATATTGAGAATAAGGTCGAAATCATAAGAATTAAGTCGATATTTCGAGAATAAAGTCTAAATGTTTTGAGAATAAAGTCAAAATATAAGAATAAAGTCGAAATCATGAGAGTGATGCCGAAATATTTTGAGAATAAGGTCGAAACTACAAGAATGAAATTGAAATTATGAGAATGAAGTCTAAATGTTTTGAGAATGAAGTCGAAATTATGAGAATAATGTCAAAATGTTTAGAAAATAAAGTCAAAATTAAATGCATGCAAATGGCCTGGATTGGAAGCACTGAGTATGCTTGGAAATATTATTTCATGTGTTCGATTGCATTCATTAGGCCTATTTGTAGTGTGCCAGCCACCCAATAAGCTTTGTGCTTTTGTTACTTATAATATAAAACAAAGATCAGCTTTCAAAATCTATCAGTTTTATACCGAAATACAAACAATGTGTCTTGCAATAATGTGTTTTTCACACTTTTTAATGTGGCGGGACAGATCGCTGCATTCATGTAAATCAATAATCTTTTTGATTACAATGAGGCATTTGTATCATCAAATTATACTGTTTCTTTTGTAAAACTTCCACAAAACAGCTGTGGCATCCAATCGTTCATTTTTCATTTCTCCAACTTGTTAACACGAGTTATATTGTTGTCTTTTCTGAGATATATAAGTGATTATTTACAAGCTGTTTTGTTCATGGTATAATACAATAAATGATTGCAAATAATATTTAATGCCTTTTATTTATAATTTGTAGCACGCCAGCCACCCAGTAATCGCAATAATTTTGTGCTTTGTTGCTTTTAATATACAATAACACAGTTTTATCATGAAAAACTATTTGTAAATGTGTTTTTCCTCTTTATTTCAAGGTTGTAGTACTATATAAACATGAAAGAACATCAGAAGGATTAAAAAAACATTATAGCCTAATTTAGTAAAACAAATGCCACACTTTAATCGGAAAGATGACTGATTCACATAATTGAAAACACATAATTGTAATAGACATATTGTTTGTATTTTGCTATAAAGCTGAGACTTTTTACATTTCTCCTGGTGCTCCCAATCCAGGCCATTTGTATGCGCACAATGCTAGAATATACTCTCAAAATATTATAACTTTAATCTTGTAATTGCTTTGAAATAATTCTTGTAATTTTGACTTAATTCTCAACATATTTTTACTTTATTCTCAACATTTGGACTTTATTCTCTGAACACTTTGACTTTATTCTCGTAATTTGACTTTATCCTCAAAACATTTCAACTTAAATCTCATAAGTTTAACTTTATTCTCGAAATATTTTGACATTATTCTCATTATATTTCTACATTATTCTCATAGTTTCGACTTTATTCTCATAATTTTGACTTTATTCTTGACTTTATTCTCAAAATATTTCGACATTATTCTCTTCATATTTCGTCTTTATTCTCATAATTTCGACTTTATTCTCAAAATTTTGACTTTGTTGTCAAAATATTTCCACTTTTATTCTCGTAATATTTCCACTTTATTCTCACAATTTTGACTTTATTCTCGTAATCGTAGATTTTTTTTTTTTTTTTTTTTTAACAAGGCACTAAAACATCATCGTAGAAAACCCATGCTACTTTGAGGGCAAAACGATCCTCATAAGTTAGCTAAATATAGCTTTAAGGATGAAAAAACACTTTGAGGATGCTTCATAAATAGAGTTCATTGGTCATTCTAGATTTTATTGCCCCTTCTCAACCCAGATTTCCATCCCTTCGCTCATCTTAGAGGCTCACATTACAATTAAAACTTGATGACTGTCAGATTAGTCCATGAGTTTGGCTCTAAGAGCTCCTAAAAGCCCTATAATCAAT
Source organism: Garra rufa (assembly GCF_049309525.1). NCBI lineage: Eukaryota > Metazoa > Chordata > Actinopteri > Cypriniformes > Cyprinidae > Garra > Garra rufa. Next base: position 20,109,025 of record NC_133376.1, read on the forward strand.
TTAATGTTCGTCTAATTCCAGCCGAAATGCCGGGTCTAGCATTTAACCTCCTTGCCTCCTGCGGAGGGATCAGCACCTGGCCCAATCTCAGCTGGCGTATTGATTTCCGCACACTGCATTTACCGTTCTTCTCATTACATGCTTAAAAATCACACCAGCTAAACGTAAGTGATCAGTCGTTTATAGGTCAACACATAAATCAATAGGCATCAGCTCTGGTGCTGCACAGAGCTGGGCTTCCTGACGTCACAGGCTTTGATTTTCCCTTGTAAATTACATAGGAATACAGAAAGACAAATTGCATCACTGATGCATGTTTTTACTGTGGTAATTTGAAAGGTATCAACATGTTTTCATCAACAACATAAAGGTATAGACTTATTTTTATCAAACAAAATGCTCTGTAGTAGAATGAGCTTATTGACTATTTAAAAATAAGAAGTAAGCTTTTTGATGTGCCCTGCCAACACAGGACAGCTTACACACATGATTAATTTTTTCTGTCATGAAGGTGAATTAAATTAACCTCTGTGACAGCCAGATGTGGAATTATTGCACCGTTTTGCATAGGCATTAGTTCAGTAGAACTCAATTTAATTAATTTCAGTTGACTTAAAGTTGCGTTGTGCTTTTGATTAGGGGTATTTGATTAGATTTCCACAACCCACGCTAATGTTTGACCCTTTGACAGAGTGACCCGCCTGAACCCCACAGGACGTGCGAGAGCATTGACGCTAGTGTGAAGGTGATCTGAGTCAGGTCCGAACGCCTCAGCGCAGTAGTTAAAATTGGATTCAGCCGAGCAGCTTCTGCATATTAATGACAACAGGTGTTAATTTACCACACATGTGAGCATCCCAATTAACAATGAAAATTGGATATACAGTGAGGCCTGAGAGGACGTCGAAAATCTGCGATTTAAACCTGGAAACAAACTTTAAAAATTAAAGCACAGTCAGGCATGTCGAGCTTATTAACAACGCTGAGCAACTGTACGCAAGACTCTTTCCACTCCGCCAAGCTGCCTTAGCCAGAGAGATGCAAAGAGAGGGAGAAAAGGAGAAAGTGGTCAAAATATCAGGGTTATAGTAGGAAAAAACTGTGACAATGTCAAGTTTATTTATATAGCAAATAACAGAATCAATAGCTACATTTCCATACAAATATTTGCACATAAAATTAGAATATTGCATAAAACATTTGTGATAAAATTGCGTCTGAAGACAAAAGTGTCATTATTTAGTCCTATTTAGTTCAAGTTTTGTTCTCATCCAATAGTGTCAGTGCAGTCGATCGATATCTCTAAATATTTAATGTCTTTTAAACCCCAACCAACCAAGCTGAAGTGCAGTACTGAGCAAAAGAGAAGAAAACAGAGCGAACGTGTGTGAAATTCAGTAAGAAAGTGAGATGAGTAAGTGTGAGAGCGCATGTGTGCATAGGGGTGGCCTCGCATTCTGGTTGCATTCTGGCTGATGCTGCAGGGATGCCCAGGAGATTTCTCTCACATAACCGTGATTAGTCTTACATCCGTGAGCTTTAGTGCCGAACTCTCTCGCCACACGCTGACCCGCTGCCTCTAAATCTCTTACTGAGCCAGACAGGCCCATTATTTCGCTTCAGCCTGAGCTTTATTATCTAATGTCGGTCAGAACCGTGTGTGGGGGCCTGTCAAAACGGCTGCTGGCAAATGGAGATTGCCTGTTCCATGATTTACAGGATCAATCAACGGTGGAGACTGCAAGCATACAAAAAAAAAAAAAAAAAAAGCCCACAGCAGCAGTTTTGAAATGGGCCAATGTGGTAATGCATTTATGGATGCATCTGAATGATGCAATAAAAGCTTTAGAGCGAATACATACAACCTCTTCCATTTATTTGCTATCAGGGGATTGGTTTTTCTTTCCTGCATCAATTTGCATACTGAATTATGATTGGCCTGACTTTCGTTGCATATATGTGACCCTGGACCACAAAACCAGTCATAAGGGTCAATTTTCATGAAATTGAAATAAATAAGCTTTCCATGGATGTATGGTTTGTTAGGATAGGACACAATTTGGATGAAAATCTGTGACCTGAAGGTGCAAAAATATCTAAATATTGAGAAAATCGACTTTTGTTGTTCTTAGCAATGCATATTACTAATCAACAATAAAGTTTTGATATATTTATGGTAGGAAATTTACAAAATATTTTAATGGACATGATCTCCATTTAAAATTCTAATTGTAAAATTTTTGGCACAAAATAAAAATTTTGACCCATACTATTGCTACAAATATACCCGTGCTACTTATGATTGATTTCGCGGTCCAGGGTCACATATTTAAATGCTTATTTGATTGTGCCTGTCCTGTAGTGTGTAATATAGCTGTTTGTGCATCTGCACAAAAGTTCACACCAAAGGGAGTTCATCTCTTCCACGTAAAACATTCATCGATTGTAGTCCTGCCATTTTTCTGCTATTTAGCTACATCACATCACACGTTATATATTTGCATACTGCCCACCTTCTGGTTGCTTAAGCCCCGCCTTTAAATTGTATAGACTTCTAACAACCTGATCTCATGACAAAAACGTACCTGTGGAAACTTTTTTGTAAGACGTAAAATACATACCACCATGTACATTTCGTGACATATTTGTTGTAAAATGTCCCCTAAAAGAGTGTTCGTTTTTTAACCCAGAACAGATGGACGTACACATGGTATGTTTTATGTGACTTTGGTGTTGTACGTGTTGCAGTTCTGACTTAAAATGTCCATGATAACTCCAATGCTCCGTGATGTTTTAAAATAACATACCATCTGCACTACACTTAAACCTACTCAATAGCATGAACAAAAGTGAATGTGATGTAAAAACGCAATTGTAAGCATGCCGTTTTAGCTTGTTTTTCAGCTCTTTTATTGTGAATCATATTTTTCACAGGATTCGAAGCCAAGGATTCTGAATCCTACGTCCAAGTCTGTGCTGGCTGAGCTACCGAACAAGCTTGTTATGTCTGAAAATAAAACATATGGAGCTGTAGTCATACAGTAAGTGTGTATGAAACCAATTACAAGTACTCACTGTTCTACCGCCTAGAACAGCGAGCATTCATTTCTGTTGGAAACTACAGTGGTATGTAGCTATTGATGCGAAAAACTTCACATAGGTATTTTTTTGTCATGAGATCAGGTAGACTTCTAATATTGACACCACAGTTACCAAAGACATGATACTATTTAAGCCAAGTTAAGTCACCTTTATTTATAGCCCGCCTTATTGAGGCTATTTACACTAACTCCGCCCACCAACGTGTGGTCGGACTAGTCAACACTACAAAACACGCCTGCTGAACAGTGTAAATACAATATATCGCTATTTGCACTACTAGCTGCTGCCTTATTTATATTGTGCTTTACACAATACAAATGGTTTCAATGCAGCTTGACAGTAATAAACAGGAAAAGAACAGAATCAGTGAAGCAAACTTCATGAAATATGAGAGAAATTCAAATGCTGCTTTAAAGCAGCTCTAAAAAGAAAACAGTGTCATTATTCAGTTCAGTGCAATAACTATAAAAAATTCATCAATTATGAAACAAGTTCATTTCAACAATATATAATAATGCCATGATTCAGCTGAAGTCAGTTCAATGTTGATTCAATATTGCAAAATTCATCAATTATGAAACGAAGCATTTACAGCTGTTTGTGAAGCCTTGGGAGCTAAAACCCAAATATGGTAAGGGGCGTTACATTTCCGGCATATGCTTTAAGTGACTCACCAATCACAACAGGGTTTGCCAGCCGACCAATCATAACCGTCTGTGCTTTTTAGAAAGATGGATTTTAAAGGCACAGAATTTTTTAGAACAAAGGGTGTATAGTATGAGAAAAACAATGTGTTTTTGAACATTAAATCATGTAAATATATTCTAGCAGCCCCCAAAAATAAATTTCCAAAAAACACTTTAACCATTTATAGCTGATTCTTGTGTGCAGCCAACTGAAAACAAGATGCACCATGAGAGTCATCATCATTTGCGCAGAACCAAAGCCTGAAACTAAGCTTACCTAAAACTTATTCTCTTGCCGCCTTGCAAGCATTGGTAATTCCTGCAGGAAATGCAAATCTAGTTGTAGGCGACTTGAAATATTTAAAAACATAATAACCCCAAAACATCTGAAGCCAGGATCAATTTATCTTAGACACGGACTGCTACTCTTAGAAAATGACATGAGAGGACGAGAGTGGAAAGTTGGGACCATTCTCTCTTCTCAAGGGTGAAATCCCTTTCCGTACAGCTCAGTGGATTTCACTCATTTTCTTTATCGATGGAGCAAGTGGACTAGGGCAGGACCCTCATGGGCTGCTTTACCCGGCAGCTGGTTAATGAAACAGGTCGTAAGCCACCTTTTTATAGCACATCCCTGCTAATCAACCGCCGCAGTCCTGCTCTCATGATATCCCTCGGGACTGGACTGTCAATCTCAGTCTTGATGGGGCTAAGTGCTTTGACGAGCGGAAGTCCGCACAGAGTGAGACGGATAAAATCCTCATGCGGATACAAAGGAGATTAATGAACCACATTAAGATGCAGTTCTGTTTTGGCATTTAATGCCAATATTTATGGAATTATTATTATTTCGATTAGGCTCGGCAGAGCACATTGTAAATAGTCAGTAATTCTGGCTTGCATGGATATGAAATATGTCTTGCAAAAATAATTAAAATGGAAATAATAATAATGAACCAAACAAACCTTTTAAAAAGTTTGAGTAAATAGAGAAAAACAACTGAATTGTCTTCCAACTAGAAAACAAACCTCTTGTCATGAAAACAACAGGGAACTGCGGCAGATTTTGAAATGCGCAAAGACGCACGGCCTCTATCTGTGACCAAATACCAACCCAAAAGATCAAGTGCTTTCTAATTCATCACTGGTGAGAGGTTATCTTAAACCACATTGTTTGACTGAAAAAATAAGCTATGCAAGACAAAGATAAATAGGAAAAAACTACTCCAAAACAAAGGGAAAAAAAGCAATACTTAGTTCACTTTTCATGAGCATGCAAATAAAGAGCAGTGTATGACATACAAGGCAGATTGAACATGATGGTATTGCTATGCAATCTTACTGAATGGGTGTATAGTTTCAGCTCTGAGTCTATTCTGTGTGAGTCATGTTTGGAGAAACGGGACGATCTGAAACTTACCTCCCAACGCTTGCTTCATAACAAAATTCATGATGATGGCTTTTAATTCCTGCCTTCTTCAAGCAAATATTACATTCAGGTTAAGCTTTTCAAGTAGTCCCTTGTCGCCAGATCTACAATGTGAAACAGACAATTACTTATTAGCAAAAACTTAGTTTGTATAAACAGGATTCACTGTTTAAAAAAAAAGTAAATGTGAGCCCTTTATATTTTCCCTAAGGAGCGTTTTCTACCTGACTTGACCCTTAAAATAATAAATAATAAATAATGTGTTTGACTCCAAACCATTTATTATAGGTGTCACGGATGAAGGCATTTTTAGGTTATGTGACAAAACATTACTTATAATGACTGCATGGCATACACAATACTATCCAGTCGATCCGTAACATATGAAGGACAGTAAAGGTCAATATACCTCGCATACAGTTCACACAAAGTGCAGAATTGTAAAATTACCACGGGCTACGGTTAGTGGCTTATCTATGCCTGCACGTAACTTAACCTTCACTAGGAAAAATAGCGTTAATAACAAGCTCTGGGACAAGTATACATCGTGTACATTTGAAGTAAATCTGCAGGGAGCGTGTGTTCTTCTCGTGGGGAATGGCAACATTACAGTGCAACCTGAATATCTAATAACATTTGAGCAAAAGGCGTGTTATGATGATCGAGTTCAAGAATGTAAATCTTAGAATGAATGATAATACAATACAACGCATGACTGGATCCCTTAATCTGTGTGTAAACTTTCCCTCATCTATCCGAATCAAACCCGCACGCTTATAGTCCGAATGCACCGAAACGTTAGCTGATGAATGAGTCCGAGTGAATCTCGTACGGTACTGTGCTCCCAGTGTCTTCTTGCGCCTATAAATGCGTTAAAGCGACCGCTTTAGTATTTACTCCCGTTCTGGATACGAGGCGAAAACAAAATCACTTCCTCGTTTATTGAGGCTGATTTCAGCACCATTGCTGGCGGACAGCTCCCGCTCCATCCCACATAGAGCAAAAGCCAAACGCTCGCGTTCCACACACACTCACACACATAAAGGTCATAATTACCTGCACGGCGATTTCAAATGTCTCGTGAAGCTGATTAACTCCTCAGAAATGAAAGTTGAGCAGTAATGATAGAGCGAGGCTTTAACTGCTCGTTCCTAACATCTCTGGTTTCCAGGCAAAAGAAGGACGTCCTTGTTTCTCGTGCTCAGAAAGGCAGTGTGAGTGTCTGTGAGGGGAACTGCAGCTGCCGCTGATAAAGGCACTCACTGAATCACATGGAGAGCTCCCATCTGAAGCGTCCCATGTTCTGAGCGATCAATTTTTAACGACTGTGGCTGTCGTGGGCAGGTGTCCTGCTACATATTCCTGTTATATGCTTCTGCAATCCCAGCGCTAGGGGATCAGCTTATTTAAAGCACATTGCCTTGGGATGCAAAGGTCTTGTCGCATACAAATGGGACATGCATGGAAGGTTACGTATATAGGATGCGGTGCAATGCTTTAAGTGTTACGGCACGGTATGATTGAACGATTAAGCCTCCGTTTGCTCGGCCTCACCTCGATTCGTCCTTGAAGCTGTCTAATGCGACTCTGCATGCGTTTTCCTGACCGTGCATGATTTCAGAAAGTGTGGCCGATATGTTTACCCCGTGAACGTTATGAGTGCTGGTGAAGGGGTACAAATGTGCTTCGGGTTTCAGTTAGCAGGTTAATTGTTGGATGCATTTAAAGAATCTTAAGTAAAACCATCTTAGCCACCAAATCTAGGATTGGATGTATTAAAACAGATTAAACCTGTTCCTGTGTGAGTCATTTAAGATATATATACAGTCAAACCAAAAATTTTACTAGTGGGTGCAGGACATTAATGTAAGTGAGGACAGCAAAATAAACAGTGACATACTATACCCAAAAATTCTTCATACAGTGGACTACCAGTAAAATTGATAAATATCTAGAAACAAAATATAGTCAGACACTTTGACCTGACCATGTTTTGCTTAAGTGTTTTTTCTTTAGTTGCTAATGCAACCTTTTTACACCACAGACTGAACAAAATTTGGCATTGCTTGGTAATTGGTCAACAAAGTATTGGTAATTGTGTAAGTATTGTCATACTAACAGTTGTCTGAATTTTTGGTTGATTGTAATGCATTACATACTTTTCTATCAAAGTTATCTGGCATTATCAAGATCTAAGTTAAGTTCTTGTCATATTTTATTGTGAGAAATGTTGAAGCTGTCTGAAT